>NW_021319039.1:9279-66487 GCF_001605985.2 Dendrobium catenatum
TGGTCAGGCAGGTAGTTGGTTACTTACTTACTGGTGGGTGCTAATTAGAGTCCTGGGAGGACATATACCCCAACACCCTTGCTCTTACTCACTGTTCAAACATGAATAAAAGAAGAGTATTGAGCCAATTCTCAATTCTACGAGTCGAATCTAATTAGGCAAAAAATTAAACTTTACCCATGAGAAGAGCTTAACAGAGGTTCCTATGAGGTAATTCTCGCCACAGTTTTTTATTGATATTATAATAAAGAAGAACATTAGAACCCTGACTCTATTTCACTATTTGAAATTGTCAAGTATTGAGTTGTTCCTCATTCTGACCGATCTGGGTTAGCAAGATGTTAACTTACCTAATTGAGAAGCCCGATAGAATCTCAAACCAACCCTTTAATTTTCTAAATAATCCTGTTGGGATCATGTAAGGGCAAACAGACCCTTAACTTCTTCATTACTATTCAAAGATCAAGTGAATATTAATTTATCCTCATTTGTTTGAAGCCGATCTGTCATGCAGATGTCAACCTTACCGATTAAGAGAGCCTATAGGAGTCCCTATGAGGCAATTCCTACCACCCTTTTTTTTTATTAATCTATTAATAGATCAAGTAAGGCAATCCAAACCTTGAACTTTTATTTTCAATTGTTCAAAAAATGATCAAGTGAGTATTGAGTGGTCTACTTTACTTAAGATGATCTGGTTAGGTAGATGTTAAACCTTACCCATTTGAGAGAGCCTAAAGAGTCTTGAGAGGCACTACTCCACACTAGCCTTTTTATTTGTCCTATTTATGTTTAAGCAAGGCAATCCAGATAATCAGTTGGGGCCTCTTTATGTCCCCGTCTCTTCCCTCCATTTTTGTTGGTTGGGTTAAACCGGCTGTAGGTTGTTCAAGATTGAACGATTGGTACTGCCATTGATGTTAATACATGGGTTGTGGTGGTATCATTAAGAGATTGCCAAGGTAATTTATTTATTCTGCCTATGCGGGATCGTAACTTAATGTACTCACTATGGCTTTTTTAATGTTGTCTTTATAATTTAAAGTTATATGTCCCTAGAATTATATTTAATTTAAATTTAAGATATATAAATTTAATTTTCCCTATTTTAGTAAATTTTCATTAATAAAATAGTTAATTATTAAATTAAATAATTAAATTTAATTTACTATATATTTATTTTCATAAAAAATTAGAACAATTTATTTATTTAATTATTTTAAAAATAAAGAATTATTTAAATATTTATTAAAACATTAAATTAATAAAATTCACTTTTTGTTAATTAAATTTAATTAATTACGAGTTATATTACTTAATTAATAATAAATAAATTTAAAATTTAATAATTTTTTTTTAAAGTTTATGAAATATTATTTATAAAATTATCCTAAAATTGAGAAATTTAAATTTAATTATAATTTGATTTTAAAAATTAATATATTTTAAATATTAATATTTAATTATTTTAAAGGTATCTGTAAATATTTTAAAAATTCATATTTAATTCATAATAAATTTATATATTAAATGGTTATTGTTATAATACCTTAGATTTTTTAGAAATAATGTATTTTATATAAATATTTTTTGGATACCAAAAACATTCTTTTTCTATGTTATTTAATTTAATTATTTAATTTATTCTAATTACTTAATAATAAATTTAAATTAATTAATATGAGAATTAAAAATTATTTTTTAAAAATTTTTGAAGCCTCCTTTTTGTGACAGTAGATATCTCCTATATTTATGTATGATTCATTGAAATATTTTAATTGCCTTACTTTTAATTTTATATATTATTTACATGTAACTTAAAAATGCTTTAAATTAATTGTATTTAATTCACTAATTTTCAAGACATCTTCTTGAATGAATTTTTTTAAAACAATTAATGTCATGCATGTAACACTATTAATGGGAAGGTTAGGGTGTTGAGACTCAAATTAATTCACTAGCCCATCTAAAGCATGCTTAAATCAAAAATTTTATGTCTTTACTATGTGTAGACAACACTAGCACTTAGTTATTTTTTTTTTTTTTTTTAATTATAAAAACCCACTAGTAGCCTACGTGTTAATATTAAAAATCGTTACCAATTGTCTTTAGAAGATCCACCACTCACTACTGCTCGAAGAGCTAACAGATTTAAAAACCAAATCAAACCTAAAGCCAGTAGATCCCTTTTTACTAAAGTTACAATACAAGATAAAAAACTAGTAGGCTGAAGAAACAGCACCCAAGGATGATAAGCAACTATACCCATCAGCGCAGAAATCTCCTGCAATACTTAAACAAGCAAAAAGAAATTGGAAAGCACATAAAGAAATACCTTCGGACTTTAGAGGGTACTATAAATCTTAAATATCAAACCCAAGGAACTCAAAAAAAGATTAGAGATAATTCACAGCCAAGATAAAAAACGCCTCTATAAAATACACCAGACTCCTCTTCCCAGCACATAGTTAACATCCCCACCTCCACATAATCCCAATCCAGTAATCCAGTAAAGAATGAGAACAGGGCATAAAAATTATAGTGCCACCACCCCAAACCTCTTCCATAGATAACAATTTCCCAGTTGAAACCCAACCAGATTCGTGAATAAACGTAAAGAGTGGAACAAACACTAACCCTCAAGCCACCAACCCATACACTCAAACACAATCCATCAACACCTAACATTCAAAGATCGTTAACATGGCACCTCCAGCCAACGCCATACATCAGCAACCCAAAACAAACGCCATCCACCAGCTGCCAGAAATCAAAAACCAGACTTAAGAAAAGAGGGGAAAGTAAGGAGCAGAAAAACAAGACCAACAGCAAAAGGAAAAAACAGAGAAAGGAACACCTCATCCAGTGCTACAATTTAGGGCACACACGCCTTATCAAAATGCCAGGATACCTCTCAAAACAGGATTCAACATTCGACAAATTAATTCAACAAAATCATGAAGAGTAGATCCCAATTAGCAAGCCAATCAGCACAACCATTTCTTCCCTAAAATAAAAAATAATGCGAATATAGTAAACATTCATCATTTTCCTTAATCTAATTTTAACCTTTCAAAGCAGATAAAAATAATTAGCCGGTTACCAGGTAGCCCCTCTTAATATGTTGAACAATTAAAAAGAAAGCATTCTTAATTCAACCACCACATCAAAAAGTACCCATATTTAATACACAAAATCATAGACCAGAATTAACGCATGAGCTAGAAAAATAACATCAGAAGTTTGCAACGGAGAGGCAAAGGCAGCCAGCAAATCACACAGTGACCCTAATCACTCCCCCCGCACCAAGCTTTGTCAAACACCCACGGAACCCATCCGTATTGAGCCTTAACAAAGCAGTTTAACGTTTATCCAATACATAAAAATACGTCCATACCACAGCAACCGCCTCCAACTTAATCCCAAATAAAAAACAAGCCAACAAATTTATTCTACATCTGTAAAAAGTAACAGAAAGAATATGCAATTAAAAAGCTGAAAGAACTTTACGTTTTAACCTTTTCAATAATACCAATCAAAGCATCCATCTACCAATTCTCGTGCTAGCCTGGATTTCTAGAGTTCCAGATATACCAATAATGAGAAGGGTATTCAGCATAAAATAAATACCCTTTTTTAGATGACACCAATTATGAAACATTAAGTTAAGAGAATCAATAAAACATGTCGTTCTTAATCAAAAATAATATTTAAAGTAACTCCAAACTTTCTTAGCAATTAAACCATTAACGAACAGGTGATCAATGTCCTCATACTGACAACAACAATAACATATTCGAAGCCAGAAAATACCTACTTTGAATTTGTTTCCGACATGTATATAGCCTTTAATTACACCGCCAAGCAAAGTTAGAGTAAGTGATCGAAAGAGGAACTATGCCAAATAGACTCAAAAATAGGAGATTTAGCATTAATGGATCGAAAAAATTACCCCACATATTCTGCAGTTTAAACTTCTCATTTAGAGGGATAGAGGTTAGAAAAGAATAAGCATCATTAGAGTTCATCTGGAGAGGGATATTCAGAACCATATCCACTAAACAAAGAAAGGTAACACCCTTTAAGCTTATGTATGTTCCAGCCATTGTTAATAAAAAAAGAAGAAGGACTTTCACAACCTCCAAAGTACAATGTTAAATAGGCATCAATGGCAAAATGCCCCAAACCAGTATCATGCCAAAAAAACTAATGTCAACATTTAACCCAACCCAACATTGGAAGTAAATGTTTCAAGCAATCCCTTTTTAATACTACAGAGGCCTTTTCCAAGTTTCTTAGAATCATTAGACTTAAAATAACCCAAAACTAGGATGCATCTTTGCTACAATATTTAACATTTCATATACCTAGCCCATAAATAGTAATTAGGAACGAAATGAAAACCACAATTTTATGGGGAAAAAAGCAATAGTTAGTACTCGTACATAGTTTTTACACCAAAGGCCGCCTTCCTCTAATCTCCCAAACAAGTTTATTCCACGCAGAAACCAAAGAATAACATTCGTCCCCACCTTAGAACCCCAAAAAAAAAATTATTGAAATCTTTTTCCATTCTAGAAACATATGCAGGAGAAGGCATTAAAATAATTTATTAAACAGGTAAATAGGAATCGAATGAGCAGCTGATTTAATCAAAATTAACCGGCCACCAAAATGATAACAAGTAGCCGACCAAGTTAGCAATTACGTTTTTGAACTAAAGTAAAAATATCCTTCAAAAAGAAATTTTTCTTTCTTTACCATTAAATAATATCGGCTTCCCCAAAAAATATCCTCAAACGGCAAAAAATTTTAGCTTGAAAAGCCACAAGGCTCTTTGTATCGACATGGACTCTGTTTTATTAACCGACCTACCAACAGAAAAGTTACACTTATCTTTACTGAAAAGCCAAACCACTGCAAGCATTAAAACTTAGACAAGAAATTTCCATCAGAAACTTTAACCCATTCTTAATAGCACCCAATTAGAAAAAAAAGAATAAATCCATCAGCAAAAACTTAAGATGGGATATGGGAAACCTCAACATACGTAATTCAAAGAAGTATTTTTAGCAAAAAAGATCTTCCAGTGCCTCTAGATAAGTGATTCCATAGCAATAATAAAAAAGAGTCAGAGAAATAGTACTCCCCTTGACGGAGACTTTAAAGATTTAAAATAACCATCCTTTTACCATTTATGATCACGAAAAAGGAGAACAGTTTTCAATACTATTTTTAATTCAACAAAATAAAATTTGGTAAACCAAATAAAGCCAAGATTTTATAAAAGAAAATTCCAATAAGTTAATCATAGGCTTTAGTGATATCAAGCTTAAAAATAATACTTACACCCCAGTCGAAACTTAGTGTTATATATCATGGGTAAGCTCTGCGCAAGCAAAACATTATCCACTTATAGTTTCTACCTTTAACCAAAACAGTTTGATTTAGAGAAAATGCCAAAAGGCAACAATTTAGCCAATCTATTCGAAATAAATTTTAGAATTCAAAATTTATTAAAAAAGAAAAGTGCACAGACTTAATAGGTCTAAAAATCATTTTCCATTATTAGCCCTCTGTTTTTTCTTAATAGAGTAACAATATTCGATAGATAAGAAGAAAAATTTACGGATATGGTGATTACCAACCAAAAAAATCTGCACAGCAAACACATGAATTAACAATCAATTTTAATAGATCTCCCAAGATTTCTGACTAAAAAAACATGAGTAGTAAAGCCATCAGGACCAGAGAGCCATCAACCATCAATCCTTTACACACCTCCAAGATTTCATTTTCAAGAGAATTTTTGACACACAAAAACATAGTGCAGCGAGCAGTGATCAAGATAGGAATAACCTGTACGGATTATGCACATTGTTCAATTACAAATTGAGTCATTAAGACATATAAGGAAATATCCAACCCGGAGCCTTACTATATCATCATTCAGTTTCAAGTAACTATTCCCATATATCGCGATTTATTGACTTCTATTTTAATTTCGATTCTATTAAGCTAATAGCAATGAAAAATTTAGTGTTTCTGATCACCTATTCCCATACAAATTTACTGTATTAGCCTTTTGTTTTCCACAAAGATTCTCTTTGATACCTGGCATGTGAACTAAGCAAATTCTAGCTTGAATTAAGCGTTCGGAATAGGTTACCTCACTCGGATTGCCGCCTCAAAAATATCCCTCATATCCAAAAACCTTTATGCTCAGCTTCTGCAAGAATGTTAGAAAAAAACATTTTTGAAAACATTTTTATTCCAAATCTAATGCATTGTTTCAATCTAGCCATTTTAGACCCTAAACCTAACCATACCAGGGAAAAAGGAGTTATTCAGAAAAGATATGAGCAATTCCAAAAATTATACTGAAGCAATTCTTTAAAAATTCTCATCAATAACCACATATTTAAAAATCTAAAAGCAAAAGAACCAGTTTGACTAATCACATTAAATTAAAAAGCATAGGAGAATTGATCCGAAAGAGGCTACGACTTCAAACATGCTCAACGATTAGTCAGACTAGAAAATTTGGCAATCCAATCGTATTAAAACAAGGACATTCTATCCAGCCTGTTGCCCAAAATGAATCCGAACGCATTAACCAGTAGAAAGGGATCTACCAAAGAACACCAAATATCGTTTATAATGGAGCGAGATCTATTATCATAGAATTGAAGTCTTCCATGAGCATTAGAAGTTGAGAAGCACCTGCTCCCCTAGCGTTCACTACGCAATTAGAAATGACATTGAAATCCGCCCTCCACTACACAAGGGCCCAGATTTGAGCTGTGTAGCAAAACATTACAAAGATTGTTCCCAACAGAGAGCCACACTCTTCTACTTAAGGTTCTCGTGGAAAGCCAGCATAAACAAAGGAAGTAAAACAGTCATATTAAACAACAATAAACATAACAATGACACATACTTGAGGTAAATCAAGCATACAAACTTATCAATATTCTGATGCCACAAGATCCAAAATTTTCATTAGCACATTACCAAAATGCATATGAAACCCAAAAAATTAGCAATTACTAGCTAATTTGTCCAGCACGACAAACCAACATAGGTCATCGAATAAAACTAAAACTTGAATATTGTGAATTCCTAGACAAATTTTAACTCTAAGGTTAGAGACTCATTTACAACCTATCCACTCAAACATTCCTATAAACGATGATTTTAAATCATTACAACTCTTTGAAAGAAATGTTAGAAGCTCTACCTGTTCTCGGGGTAGCAGGGCATAAAATGTTTTGGAATTACTTTAACCTTTTTCTTACCCCCTTTCATAGAAAAAGGTGCTCTTCAATTCTATCAAAATAATGCTCCTGACATTTTAGCAATAGAAGAAGAACCAATACCATGCATTATAGCGAAACATTTACTATATTTTTAGAGGATAGAAACAAATTCCCTTCTTCAGTATATGCTCATTTATCCGACCTGCCTCCCTCACATCATTTTTTCGTATTGCCCAAATTCCTGCTTGAAAGAAGCGCATTTTCAAGATGGCCACAGAATTAGAGAGAGTCAGCAATCATTCATAAGCCATATCGATCAAATCAAAATATAAAAGTTTATAAGAGAATGCATTTTAGTAAAAGTTAGTAGGCTAGAAATCCTAACTAAAACATACTAGACGGTATATATATCATCCCATCAGCATCCCATATTTCCCACTTCCCCTTTACCGTATCTGGAATGGAGAACAAACTTCTCCATAGGCATCTGCTTATATTCCCACGCTCCCCCATACTTTACTGAAAGCAATAACAAACTTATTCCCTTTAACCGAACAGCCTGGTAAGCATGTAGTTAGGCTGATCTCCAAGCATATTATCTTCATATACTATATTGATACAGGTACACAAAAACTTGTTCAGTCTCATTAACCACTCAGGTACTTCCTTTATTAGGAACATACAAGCCTTCTTAAGCGTCCTGGATTCAATTTAAAACAGTCAACTTGCCTGCATGCCCATGAATTTTACAGTGGTTACCAAAAATTCTGAAACTTTTCCAATTCAACCTTTTGCCAAATACCCGTAAGCCTTAGAAACCGACCCAAACTTCCTTGGGATGCTTTTTCGAGATGTCAACTTCCACAAGCACTCTAGTAACAGAAGGTCGAGTCCTAGCAGCAGTTGCCTGATCCGTTTGCAATGGTCTACCGAAAGTATAACCCAGAGCATGTAAAACTTTAGAGTTAAAGAAATGTAAACGAAGATTAGGAAAGGAAATCCAAACCGGCACGATAGGAGATTCCTCCTTAATATCAAAAAATGGAGTCCACTTTAAAATGCGCATCTAACAGTTAAAAATGAAGTATGACCATCTAGCGAACACCCTACTATAATCAAGATCATTAGATAGTTGGATAGCTACATGTCTAGAATCCAGAAGACCCACCGAATAAAAGCCAGTAAGCTTAAGAGAAGAGAAAAAATTTCTAATGGCATCAAGATTAGGTCTACGGACACCAAACTTTCCGACCAAAGTAAATTGAAACGGAGACGCAAGTTTTAAAACTTCTTCATCGGAAAGAAGCACCGCCGGAAAACCATTAAAAACATCTTGCTGAATATTAGGAAAAATATCACCTGAAGGAGTCCCTTCAAGAACTTCTTCGAAAGAACGAGAAGAAGGAATATCTTTAGAGTCATCTGATCCAAGGTTAAAAAAACCTGTCTTCTTAACAGTCGAAGTATCGGAAGGTTTCCCCCACGGATTAGGAGGAGGAACAACCGCCATGAAATCCACGCCCCACAGGGCCACGAACACACTAGTACTTAGTTTAGGCTCTCCTAGATCTAAAGAAATGGTGTGTTTATATTTTTTATGCATTTCCTTTATGTTACCCCAAGGGTTAGTCATTGACTTTGATTGTAAACCTACTTAACATAGCGGCATCCTAAGTACCATAATTAAGGACCCATCTAGCAAACATAGAAAATTTCTATGAGCTAGGCTAGATTCGTGATTGACATAAGACTTTAAATCTAAATGTTAGTGATATTCTAAGCCTCTAAAATTTTCTAGGAATTTTTAGGAACCTTAAAACTCTTTAATTAATAAACCCTAATTTACCCCTTAATTATGCCCCATTAACTTCAAAAAATTCAAATAAATTCATTTGAAATTAGAAAATTACCTGTAATACCTCAAACTCTTCATAATGTAATGCTTAATTTTGGAAAATTAAAACACCCTTAATTTGATTTCAATCTGGACCTTAATATAATTTTGATTAAAAATTATCTTTTTGATTAAAATAAATTATTAAAAATTTCAAATTTACCATAAACACTTGGGAACATCTCTTTAGGTCATTTATGACTTTTTCAGGTGATTCCAATAAATTTGAAGCTAACTTGGATTAGAACCCTAAAACACCCTTTATTAAACCATTTTAATAATTCATTAATTGCCACAACTTTGAAAATTCATAACTAATTCATAAAAATTTCAAATTGGCAAAACTAAAATGCATTCAACTCTAATTAAAATTTTTTATTTATTAAAAACGTTATGTTTTAGAAACCAATCTAAATCAAAATGTCAACTCTCTGGTCAACCATAATTCTATAAGTAGGGCCTAAAACTTCTAAAATTTGTAGCTTTGCCTAGAAAACTCCAAATCCAACAAAATCATAGCCTAATTACTCGACTTAAGGCGTAATATTTAATTAAATTACTAGAACTCTCAAACATAGCCTTTTTCTAATAGTAACCTTTTAGATCCTCTTAACTTAGCTGGTAGGGGAACAAAGGACCTTCTAAAACTCATAATTCAAGTTAAACATCAATGATTACTACCTTAAGTATTAAAACTAATCTACAAACTAAATTAACTAGAATGGATCCCAATTCATAAATACTTAAATCTTAATCAAATTCTTCCATTTTGGCTTTCAATAAAATCATACATAGAGCAACTTAACTTAACTACTTGACATAGGACCTATTCAAAACTACACAAGCCTACACACACACATAGATTTTCTAGGGCACTACTTCTAGTTCCAGGATTAGGGCTGGTGATTTTTACTTGTTTCTGCTTTCTGTGATGTGATGCTCTTGTATGTGTCACATATGAATGATTGATTTGGTTTGATTATGATATTTATTTTTTTGTGATACTTTCTATACCTTGCTTGTGATGTGGGTTGTGTGATAGATCACCCATGGGTTAGGGGCTCTCTTATTACTAAAGTTATCTTCTGTAGGTAGTCATGCTCATGCAGTGCTAATAAAAAGGGGGCAAAAAATTATTAAGCTTTAAAACTAATAGCTTTTTTTGCATATGCTTCAAAAATCGCTAAAGCCCCCTCCATAAAAAAAAAAATGTGTATGACTAAGTGTGATTCGCAAAGAACACTTTTTTTTCTTATATACATGCTTTGGTTGTTCTATATTCAACTGCTTGAGATTTTCTATTAGGATAACTTTTCAGGTTCAGTTTGAGTCAATATTTTTCTTTTTAATAATGTAATTCATGATTTGATATCAATTTATGAAAGTCTTCAAAAGCATGACATTTCAAATACTAGGTACCCAAAGGGAGAAAGGCCTTCTCATGGGGTTTCTTTCACATTTGGGTATACTTCTGAAGGAAGATCTGGAGGAAGATGAGCCTATGAAGATGATTTGAAGGAAGACAATCTAGAGGAGGACAATCCACTTGAATATGAAGACTTGAAGTTGAAATGTCTTGCTTTTAAGACTTGCATCATTTAGTAGGATTATAATCCATGATGTTGTCATTGGAGCCTAGCCCCCAATACTTTTTTGCAGACCCTGGGGTTGAACTTATATGACACTTTTTATGGACTTTCTTTCTCTTTACTTTACTTGGTTGACTTATATTAATGTGTTTAATTTGATTGCATAGTACAAATTCTATGCTTTTTCTAGGTTTCTTTTACGCATGTGTATTGCCTAATTTTGCTAAGCTCTCTAGGATAAAAAATATATTTTCTACTCATAACTAAAATTTTAAACTTTTAGGAATTAAATAATTCTGAAATCTAATGACTTAAATAATAGCCAGAATTATCCAGGGTTGCATGCATAGTAATGCATTCTCTTTTCCCTTGATATAAGACACTTCCCCACCTGAGGGTAGAGTTCGGATAATCTAGCCTAAGCCACTTGAACCTTTTTTTCCTTTTGAGTAGGAACTTCCTAATCTTCACCCTTTGTACTAATCACATTTAGAAAGAATAATGTCAGATACTTAATTGAGAGTTTTCTTATACTCTGGCCTAAGATGTAATTAACCATGGGGGCTTGCGCCCATGGTAAACAAAACATTACCATCAAATAAATCCCACTCAAGGTGATGTATAAGGTGGGGTAAACCTATTTTTTTGATCAGGTCGTGCATTTTATAACCCATCGAGGTGCATTGATGAGAGCAGCTATCCTCAATAATTAAGCATATGTATGATTTAATATGCCCCTCTATTGGCCCACTTATGAAGAGCACGAAGGCCTGCAATCTTCTTGTCCTTCTAGATGGTGCAGTTATTTACCCTATGCACTCTCTCCCCTATATGATGGTACCATTTCGGAAGTCCACATAGTTCAAGCCCTTACCATTCAATTATGTTAGTACTCTATCATCAGTATTCCAATTAGTAAAAGAAATTTCAAATTTATCACCATTTACTATTCTAAAAGGTGTAGAATAACCTTCCCTAAAAAGCATTCACATACAATAATCAATTTATTGTTAAAAGGTGATCATGTTAATTTTTAAAAAATCAAAAGGTATGTTATCAAAAAGAGGTGGTCCTATAATTGAATATCATTCCGCAGTGTTTCTATTTCCAAAGTTATATATAGATCAAAATTCCAAAGTTTTTTGAAACTTGATTTTATGAATATGACTCTAATACCACTTGAGAGTTTATGAGAGGTGGTAAACCATATAGAACTAGCCCGAGGCTAACCAAGAGAGGGGGTGAATTGGTAGTTTTAAAAAATCTTAAATAAAAAGAAAATCTTTTTTATCTTTTTAAATATTTAAAAAAAAATGATAACCCTTGATGCATAAGAAAAATAATTTAACGATAATAATAAATTAAGATTTTTCAATCAGAAAATAAATCATAGAAAAGTACAAAAATAAAATATGGTAAAAGTAATAAGAAATAACACACCAAATTTTATAGTGGTTCAACCAAATCTGATCTATGTCCACTCCTTGGAGACTCCCTCTCCAAGTATTGCACTAAACTAAAGTGACTCTCCTTTTGTTCCCATAGCAAGGTGGAGAAACCCTTAAAAAAATTTTCCACCAACACGGTGAGGCATAAAACCTTGAATCCTTTCACTCCTTGGAGTATGCAGAGAATCTAGAAATTCTTTTTCACCCAGCTAATGAAGATAAAGAATCTAAGAATCATTTTACTCCCTCTTAGAGTAAGTAAAGAACCTGGATCTAATGCTAAAGATGATCCCCCAAGAACCACCAAGGAACCAGTGGAGCAACACAAAGAAGATGACAAGCTCCTTACTTTGAGCAAGCTTTGTGATTGTCTCATAAACACCCCCTCATAAGGATTTCTCTCTCTCTCTCTCTCAAGCTCTCCCTTTTCCTTCTCTAAGCTCTCTCTTGGATCAACTCCATAACAAAAGATTAACTCCAAGGTTAATACAATTACTTAAATAAAGAGCCTCCAAAAGAAGCCCTAATTTTCAATCCTATATAATTAATCATTCAGGACAATCAATAGACTATCCTGTATGATTAGTACAAAATAGCCCTTTTATCCATGATGATCACCTTTACTATGTACGATCAGTATAAGTATTTATATAGATCATCTAGTATGATCTTGCGATCATCCCGGATGATTTTTTTAAGATATTATATTAATCATCCAGTATGATATGGGATGATGGGTGGCAATCTTCATATCATCCTATAAATGTCTTGGAATATCCAGTATGATACTCCTACATGATTTGAAGAAAATTATGGTTTTTCATTTTAGAATATGGAGGATCATTCTATGAAATATAATATATCGTCTAGTATGATTCAAATGGATCATGCTGTATGATATGATTGAACAATCTAACCATAATTCTTCCCCTAAACACCAAATCAATTCAGGCATGATTATCATAAATCTTCCAGTACGATGTGTATTATGTTATACGATTAGAACAAAATTTGAAAATAGAAATTTTCTTAAATTGTGATTGGTGTTAGTTTTTCATCATCTATATTAATCATCCTAGATGATATAAATTTTTCAGTGTGATTAGTTTAATAACTCAAAATTAGCATGGATGTCCTAATCAGGGTATTTATTTTTAGTTGATCATCCAGTATGATTTCAAATCGTCCTAGATGATAAGGTAAAAAATAGTAAAATACTCTAACTCAACAAATTTCTTTCCCTTAGTGTATATGTGCAAGGTTACTTAGCTTAGAGTCCACCATAGTCAAGATTTGACTCAAGAAAGGTAAAAAATATATTAAAATGCAACTACAAGTTGACTCATCCCTAATCTAGCTGATCTTGAGCTGATTTGCATTGCAAGTTATCTTTGTGTACCTAAAAGGTTAGTAAGTAGGGAAAACAAAATAGGTATGCAATAATTGTAATGGTAAGGAAATAATAATGCTTATTATCATCAAAATCATAGTATTTAGATCCATATTTATAACACAATCCATATTTCATGATTCCACGACTCGTTTTAATGACACAGTTCATTTTAATATTCAGATCCCCATTCGACCCGATCTGACTTGTTAATTAAAAATTTCAAATGATCCAACTATGTGCAACAACTATTAATACAGATAAGTGAAACCACATATGCCGCTGCCGTTATCATGCATTAAATGACAATAATTTTTGTGGTGCAATCAATGGCCATTAATGTCACCACAAGCCAATGATTGTTCCAGTTTTTAGTCTACCAATCGGAAGCCATTGTTGGGCAAGCTGCCGCCATGTTAATAGCTTTAATTAATTATAAATCAATTTAAATGCATTTAACTAATAGAATCTTCTAAATCTCATAAAAAATTAAATACTTAACCAAAAGTTGCATATAATATATCATTTTTTTTAGAATTTTATCCTCTTTCATTTTAAATTTTAAATTAAAAAAAATGTTTTATCAATACTAATAAATTTCAAATATTCCCTATTTGATTTTTAATAAAATATAAATCAAATTATTTTGAAATTTTAGGAAAAAAGATTTTTATGTTAATTCTAACTTCGAGTGATATTTATAGCCTTCTTTAAGTTTTATTTTAATAAAATTTTAATTTCCAAAATCATGGTTTATAATTTGACTTTGAATTTTAAAATTCATGATCAATCTGTTTTAAAACTTTTTTTTCAAACACTTGAATATCCTTGTGAAGATTTTAAATAGAGCTCATTTATAGATGAAGTGAATTACTTAAACCAAATGTAAGTGTTTAGGGTATTTGAAAGTAAACCCTTACTCTAGCCTTTTTGTTTTCATCATTTAGGCAAAATGACTTGCATTTGAACTTGGTTAAGAAATGCAAGGGCGAGCTCCTTCCTTACCATAACATTTAAATCTTACTGATGTGGGGAACTGTTATATGGTTGAGATTTCAAATGTTTGTGTTATGGGTTAATCAAAGCATTTAAAAATTTATCCCTTCTAAAACACTTAACTTTAGGTTACATAGTTTACATCGTATGGCTGATTATGTGTATATTAAGGGTTAACAAACTCTAATTTCAATCCAACATACCTTAGTAACACCTAAATATAAAAATTAAGGACATCGTCTAGGATTTTAGAAAAATTATGAAAAACTAGATATGAATCCAATAGGGACAAAACTTTGGAACATTAAACTTTAGTGACATTAGGTACCTTAGGTTAGGATTTCACATATTTTAAATCCCATTAACTCAAAATTTTAAATTAAGTCAAAATTAACCCTTAAATTTTAAAAAAATCATAATTAATTAAAATTCTATCAAAAAAAATATAAATAATATATCTAACTCTCTAAAATTAATCCCTACTTTTAAGAAAATTAAAAGTCCCATGAATGGACCCATAATTTGGCCTTGATTAACTTTTTAAGAAAAATTGATATTTAATTAAATTCAATATTTAAAAAAAATAAAATTCCAAATAAATTTAAAACACTTGCATGAAAGTTCGTTAGGGATGTTAGGCCCTTATGAATTAGCCCAAGGCTAACCAAGAGAGAGGTGAGTTAGTATTTTAGAATTCTTTAAATCGAAACTCAAACAAAACTAAAATTCACCATAAAGAAAAACACAATGCAAAAATTAAATGCATAAATAATAAAGGAAAGAACACACCAGATTTATGAAAATTCGTTAGGATTGTTAAGCCCTTAAGAACTAGCCCGAGGCTAATCAAGAGGGGGGTGAATTATTATTTTAAAAATTTTTCTTTAGGTAAAGCACAAAATTAAAACCAAAAACATCACAGAAATTAGAGTGCAAAAAATAAATAAACACGGAAGCTAAACAAAGAAAGATCACACTGGATTTATAATGGTTCGGTCAATCCTTGACCTACGTCCACTCCTCGGAGGCACCCTTCCATTATTTCACTAACTAAGTGTCTCTCCTTTAGCTCCCATAGCTAGGCAGAGAAGCCTTTACAACAGACTCATTTTCACCAACCCCGGTGTGGCAGAGAACCGACTCCTTTTGCTTCCTCCTAAAGCGGGTAGAGAACCCAGACCTTTTGCTAAAGTAAACCTCCCAAGAACCTCCCAAGGTCGAAAGACAAATAATGGAGACGATGACTTGGAACCTTGCTTGGAGAAACCTTTCTGAACCCTCTCACAAACTCCCCCTCACAAGTTCCTCTCTCTCTCTCTCTCCCCCTCCCCCTCTCCTAAGGCTCTCTTAGGCCAAGACAGCAGCACTTAAGGACTTATGGCATGAGAAAATTTGGGTTCTTTAAATATAATTTCAAGAATCAACTTTATCATCCAGGATGATAGGAATATCATTCTGGCCAATTAGTACAAAATAAGCTCAATCAGCCGGGACGATTCAGGACAATCAGAAGAAAATTGGTTACATCGTCCAGGCTGATACAGTATCGTCCTGGCCAATTAGTTCAAATCCGAGTACAATCATCCTGAACATCGCCCTATATAGAGTGGCTAATGTCAATCATCCAGGACATCATCCAAATTGATGTGATTATATCAATCAGCCTTAATTGTTTTCCATAATTGCCAGATTAATTTAGGCATAATTATGCTGCATCGTCTAGGCCGATGTATAGATCATCATGGCTGATGTTTTAAAATAAAGAATACCTAAATATATCATGGCAGTTGATTCTTTCTGATTTGAGCTTATCATCCTGGCATATATAAGTATCATCCAAGATGATTTGCTTAATGACGGCTGCTTAACTAGGATGCCCTAATTAGGGATTTTGTTTTAGTTGGATCATCCTGTCTGATATGAACATCATCCAGGCCGATGTACTTAAAATAGAAAAACTTAAAAACTCCTCAAGTGTGTGTGCAAGGTTACTTAGCATCAGGTTATAATTGACTCAAAAAAGGAGAAAATACCAACTTAACTCAACCTAAATCTACTCGATCTTGAGCTGGCTTGAGTTACATTCAATCTTATGGTCTTAAAAAATTAGTAGGCAAGGTAGTCGTAGAAAAACATGAATGTTTGTTATCATCAAAAGTTTGATCCATAATCTCAGATTCGCAACAATCTCCCCCTTTTTTATGATGGAAAACATAAAAAGAGAATTCCAAGCAGCTATGGCAGTTCAGTTAAAAACAGTGTGACAAAAAATAGCTCACTAAGTTCCAGAAATCAAAGTACAATATACATTAGACTACTCCCCCTTTTGACATCACAGAAAGGAGGGGGAAGAGAAGGCCCAAAAAGTAATAAGATAAACAAAAAGTAACAATGATAAAATAAAAGCCATAAAAATGAATTTTTTTAATCAAGGCATGAACATGATATAGTCTCCATGTGATTGATTTTAAAAATTTGTAAGTTAATGAGTTAACAACTTCAAAAATCCAAAAAAATGGTAAAATATCCTATCATGTTAACCCGAAGCTCGGACTTCTTTTAGAGCAAAATCTTCTTTTGGAATCAAAAGGCCTAACTCAGAAAAAACATTTGGATAAGAAAAACATATCCGATCAAGACTTGGTTTCAGAAAAATATCTTATAAAATAATATATCAAAGTAGTTTGTTAAATCACAAAATTCAAAATCAAGTCCTTGAAAATCTCAAGTAATATATGATATCTTCTAAGTTTTAAGAGTTGGAGGAAAGGAAGATAGCTTGCTTTTTGATGGGCTCATTTTATGCCACTTGTCCATTGAATGGCGCACTTTGCGCATCTTTTGATCTTTGATACACTTTGTGTATAATTTTTTTTTCAATTTGGCATCATTGCGCATCTTTTGTTTTTGCATCATTGGCCACTTTTTTTTTATTTTTACAAGATAGATTTTTTTCTAAAAACTCTTAAATATTCTTAGTTGTGAGTATATCTTCCAGATATTAAAGAAGAAAAACTCACTCTCTAATATAGGGAAGAATAATATACAAAATAGAATCAAAAATCATGTGAGAGATCCATTGACAGGATAACGAGAAATCTTAAAGCAACATAAAATCTTTGACTATTATGGTATAAGCTAGATTATTGTAGCAAGGTAGAAAAGATCTCAATTGTAAAATCCAGTTGTTAATTTGAGATAGACTTTTGGTTAGAAAAGAAATTTTTACCACCAAAATAGGTTAGAGAAAGAGATGCAATCAACGGTATTTTTACCCTTTAGCAGATTAAGAGATATAAAACATTAACTCCAAATTTTTAAAATAAAAAATAAGACATAATATATCAATTCAGTGATGATTTTAAAAGGAAAAATAAAGCAAGACATATGGAAAAATAAAGTACCAAAGACAAAATTAAAAACTACCAAAAAAATAAACAATAAAAGCAAAGTAATCAGCACATAAAATATCAATAGAAATCAAGTTCATACATTAATGTCAATCACACCCAATCTGATCCTTAAATTGCTGAAACTGTCGAAGGCTAGTGGTTTAGTAAAAATGTCAGCCAGTTGATTCTCAGTCGCCACATGATGTAACTAATGTCTCCCTTAGTCACTTGGTCTCTAATAAAGTGATGCATAATATCAATGTTCTTAGTCCTTGAATGTTGGATAGGATTCTTTGAAATGCAGATGGCACTAGTGTTGTCACAAAGAATTGAGATGGTGCCTACAGGTAATCCTAAATCCAATACTTGCTATTTTATCCAAAGGACTTGGGCCACATAACTTTCTAAAGCAATGTACTCAGCTTCAGCAGTGAAAAGAGGAACAAAGTTTTGCTTTCTATTAGACCAGGAGACTAAAAACTGTTCTATGAATTGACAAGTTCCATAAGTTCTTTTTCTATCCACCTTACATCCTGCAAAATCAGAATAAAAAAATTTAATAATCTCTAAAGAAGTGTTGTGCCTAGGGTACCAGATTCCTAGGTTTTGGGTCCCTAAAAGGTATCTAAGAATTCTCTTAACTGCAGTCAAGTGGGATTCCTTAGGGTCAACTTGAAATCTAGCACAAAGATAAATGCTAAACATTATATCAGGTCGGCTAGTAGTCAGGTAAAGTAAAGCTCAAATCATCCCTCTGTACTTCTTCTGATAAACTAATTTTTCATTTGGGTCCTTGTCTAATTTAATTCCTGAGGTCATGGGAGTATTAATTGGCTTGGCTTTGTCCATTTTATATTTCTTCAAGATGTCCTTTATGTACTTTATTTGGCTCAAAAAAGTTCCATCATCTAATTATCTAATGTTAAACCCTAAAAAGTAGAACAATTCTCCCATCATACTCATCTCAAACTCTTTACTCATTATTTTAGAAAATCATTACATAGCCTTTTATTCAAAGATCCAAAAATTATATTATCGACATAGATCTGAACAATGTGTAAATCATCTCCTACTTTCCTCAAGAAAAGGGTAGTGTCTACACTCCCCTTAACAAACTCCCTTTCTAGTAAGAATGTGCTATGCCTCTCATACCAAGCTCTAGGTGTCTGATTTAATCCATATAAGGCCTTTTTTAATTTGAAAACATTTTTTAGAAATTAGAAACTCTCAAAATCTGGGGGTTGTTCTACAAACACATCCTCTTTTATTTCCCTACTTAAAAAGGCACTTTTAATGTCCATTTGGAAAAGCTTAAATCCCTTATAACAGGCAAAGGCTAATAGCACTCTAATGGCTTCCAATCTAGCTACAGGGGCAAAAGTCTCCTCAAAATCTATCCCTTCTATTTGGTTATACCCCATAGCCACTAATCTTGCCTTATTCATAACCACCACTCCATAATCATTCACCTTATTCTTAAAGACCCACTTGGTTCAAACTACACTTTGTCCCTTAGGTCTTTCTACAAGCTCCCAAACATCATTCCTAACAAATTGGTTCAACTCCTCCTGCATGGCTAAGATCCAAAACTCATCCGAAAGGGCTTGGTTTATGTTGGTGGTTTCAGTCATTGAGATAAAGGCAGAGTGGTTCACTTTCTTCCTAAGTCCATGACTAGTCCTAACTCAATTAGAATGGTCTCCTAAGATCAGATCTTTAGGGTGACTCGAAGAGTATGTCCAATCTCTAGGCAAAGTGTGTGAAGGTTCAACCCTTTCCTCCATATCTATATTTTCTACTCCTTAGGTGACCTCTCCAACTCCTTCAGTGTTCTGGTGCTCTACCCTCTTCTCTAAATTTTCAACTCCAATGGTAATCTCTCCAATATCATCATCATCCTAAACTCTAGGCTTTCTAGGATTAAACTCATCAAACACTACATGTGTAGTCTCTTCCACCACCAAAGTCTTCTTATTAAGCATCCTAAAAGAATTTTCAACACTAGAATATCCTAAGAACACTCCTTCATTAGATTTTGGGACAATTTTTTCTAAGTGAGACTTCCTATTGTTGTGGATGAAAACCTTACAACCAAAGACATGAAGGTCGGAAAGATTAGGTATCTTACCCTTAAGGATCTAATAGGGTGTCTTATCTAATTTGGCTCTAACATTCACCCTATTAAACACATAACAAGTTATGTTAACCGCTTCAGCCTAAAAGTATTTTGGAAGTGAATACTCAGCAAGCATGGCTCTAGCGACTTCCACTAAGGTCTAGTACTTTCTTTCAGCTAACCCGTTTTGCTGAGGGGTCCTAGGAGCTGAGAAGTTTTGGCTAATCCCCTTGTCCTTACAAAAATATCTAAATCTCTCATTTTCAAACTCTCCCCCATGGTCACTATGGATGGTCAAGATCTCACAACCTAGTTTTGTCTAAATCCAAGTGAGGAAGGCTCTAAACTCATCAAAGGACACATTTTTGTGTGACAGAAATCTAATCCAAGTAAATCTCAAATAGTCATCGACAATCACAAAACCACAAACTTTCCCTCCCAACCTGGCAGTGCCAAAAAAATCCATGTGAAGGACTTCTAAAGGTCTAGAGGTGCTAATGTCCTTAATGGAGTGAAAAGTAGAGTGGATTTGCTTTCCTAATTGGCAGGCATCACAAAGGTGGTCTTTTGAAAACTTAAGTTTTGGGACACCTCTAACTAAGTCTTTTTGGGTCACTTTCCTAAGGGTTTTCATTATGGCATGATATAATCTCCTGTGCCACAACCATGAATCATAAATAGCAATTTTTAAGCAAAATGAAGCAGCACATTCAATGTTATTTAAATCAAACATGTAAACGTTGTTGATCCGCTTTCCCTACAAAATAGTGTTATTATTTAAGATCATAATGCATGAATTTATCAAAAATTTTATGATGAAGCCCTTTTCACAAAGCTGACTGCTTCTGAGCAAGTTGTGTTTCAGTCCATCTACAAGCAAAATATTTTCAATCAAAAGGTTCTTGCAATTAGCATATATACCAGAGCCTACCACCTTCCTGGTGGTGTTGTCTCCAAGAGCCACCTTGCCTCCTATCCTGGTCTCCAGCAATATGAATTGATTTGGCATCGCCAGTCATATGTCAAGAGCATCTACTGTCCAGGTACCACATGCTCTCACGAGACCTTTTGTGAGATCTTGCCTACAAAATTATCAAATGTTAGATGTTTGGGTACTTTCTTTTCCAGTAGAATCCAATGCATGCTGTGGATCATGTAACTTGGGTCTCCAAACCCAATGTGAGCTATGGTCAATGATGCAAGTGTGTGCTATGTGTCCTAGCATGCCACATGAAAAACATCTAACTCCAGGAAAAGGATGCACTAATCTACTCCTATGGTGTGCTTCCTTTTAAAAACATGTAATGGTTTATTTTCAAAAACTTTGAGATTTGTTAATTCTTTTTCTAACTCAGCATGGGATTATTTTAAAGAATCATGTGCATTAGATAATTCATTGTGCTTTTTGTTTAATGCATCAAACTCATCAAGTAAAGCCATGTGGTTACTATCAATTTGAGAATTTTCTTTTAAAAGATTTTCATACTCTTTTTACAAATTTAAAAATTCTAATTTCAAACTAGCATGGGATTTTTTGAGTTTTTCATATGATGCATGCATGTGCTCACAAATTTCTAAAAATTGATCATAAGTTGGTTCACATACCTCTTATTGGTCACTTTGACCAAGATTATTGTCTGCCATTAAGCACAAGTTTGTTGTCTCCTCCTCGTGTTCAGTTTCAGAGGAATCCGATGTAGAATCCGCCCATAATGCCTTTTGGAATCGCTTCTTACTCTTGTCCTTTTTGAAGTTAGTTTTCTCCTCACCCTTCTCCTTACTTGGGTGTGCCTTTAGCGTAGGACAATCAGCTTTAACCTTCCCTGGCTTCCTACATTTAAAGCAAATTGTATCATTAAAATTCTTAAAATTTTTGCTACCCTTACCTTTATTCCATTTTTGATGATTCTTATGCTTCTTCCTTAGAAAGCTCTTAAATTGCCTTATTATTAAAGCAACATCATCGCTTTCAGACCCGGAAGAGTCAGTATCCGAATCATTTGCCTTAAGTGCCACCGTTTTCACCTTCTTCCTTTCACCTACATCAAGATTTCTTTGGTTCACCCCTTGCTCATAAGCAATGAGTGAACCAAGTAAGTTATCTATTGAATGTATATTTAAATCTTTAGATGCAGATATTGCAGTAATTTTTGCATTAAAAGAGGAAGACAAATATCTTAAAATTTTGTTTACTTTTTCATAGTTAGAAAGTTCTCTTCCTAATGCATGCAATGAAGTAACAATCTAAGTAGACCTTGTATACATTTCAAAAAAACGATTCAGAAGGTTTCATATGAAAAAGTTTGTAATCATGCAAGAGAATATTCAAATGGGATTGCTTGACTTCATTAATACCTTCATAGTTGATACACAATTTAACCCAAATTTCTTTACCGGTTGTGCAAGTGGAAGCATGCATGTAATCTTCCAATTTCAAAGCACAGAAAAAATAGTTCAAACATTTTGCATTAAGTTGCATAAGATCTCTTTCATTAAAAGTCCATTCAGTAAAAGGTACTTCAATTTTAATTCCATTAAGTTCACGAGAAGGTGGAGAGTATCCTTCTTTAATAAGCATCCACATATGATAGTCAGTCGATTGTAAAAAAGTAGACATGCAAGATTTTCAAAAATCAAAAGAAAGATTATCAAACAAAGGTGGTCGTGTTATAGAATATCCTTCCGTTACATTATGATTACCGTTGTTAGCCATGGATCAAAATTCAAAAAAGTTTTCAAACATAATTTTTATGAATCTCACTCTGATACCACTTGAAAGTTCATTAGGGATGTTAAGCCCTTAAGAACTAGCCCGAGGCTAACAAAAAAGGAGGGTGAATTGGTATTTTAAAATTTTTTCTTTAGGTAAAGTACAAAATTAAAACAAAAAACACCACAGAAATCAGAGTGCAAAAAATAAATAAATGCGAAAGAAAAACAAAGAAAGATCACACTGAATTTATAGTGGTTCGGTCAATCCTTGACTTACATCCACTCCTCGGAGGCACCCTTCGAGTATTTCTCTAACTAAGTGTCTCTCTTTTAGCTCCCACAGCTAGGCGGAGAAGCCTTTACAATAAACTTCTTTTCACCAACCTTGGTGCAGCAGAGAATCGACTCCTTTTTCTTCCTCCTAAAGCGGGCAGAGAACCCGGACCTTTTACTGAAGTAGACCTCCCAAGAACCTCCCAAGGATGAAGGACGAAGAACGAAGATGATGACTTGGAACCTTGCTTGGAGCAACCTTTGTGAACCCTCTCATAAACTCCCCCTCACAAGTTCTTCTCATCTCTCTCTCTCTCCCTCTCCTAAGGCTCTCTCAAGTCATGACAGCAGCACTCAAGGTCTTATTTCATGAGAAAATTTGGGTCCTTTAAATAGAATTTCAAGAACCAACTTTATCGTCCAGAATGATAGGAATATCATCCTAGCTGATTAGTACAAAATAAATTCAATCAGCTAGGACGATTTAGGACAATCAGAAAAAAAATTGATTACATCATCTAGGCCAATACAGCATCATCCTGGCCAATTAGTTTAAATCCGAGTACATTCATCCTGAACATCGCCCTGAATAGAGTCTGGCCGATGTCAATCGTCCAAGCCAATTATGTGATCGTTCATGCCGATGTGATCATATCAATCAGCTTAATTTCTTTCCATAATTGCCAGATTAATTTAGGCATAATTATGCTGCATCGTCTAAACCGATGTATAGGTCATCCTGGCTGATGTTTTAAAATAAAGAATACCTAAATTGATCATGGCAGCTGATTCTTTCTGATTTGAGCTTATCATCTTGGCCAATACAAGTATCATCCAGGATGATTTACTTAATGATGACTGCTTAACCAGGATGCCTTAATTAGGGTTTATATTTTTAGTTGGATTATCCTGGCTGATATGAACATCATCCAGGCCGATATACTCAAAAAAGAAAAACTCAGAAAGCCCCTCAAGTGTGTGTGTGTGTGTGTGTACAAGGTTACTTAGCATCATGAACCACTTTTACAATTGACTCAAGAAAGGAGAAATACAAACTTGACTCAACCTAAATCTACCCGATCTTGAGCTGGCTTGAATTGCATTCGATCTTGTGGTCCTAAAAAATTAGTATGCATGGTAGTCGTATTAAAATATGAATGTTTGCTATTATAAAAAGTCTAATCCATAATCTCATATTCGCAAAAATTTATAGTGGTTCGGTCAAACTTTCACATACGTCCACTCCCCGGAGGCGCCGGGTATTGCACTAAACTAAGTGTCTCTCCTTTAGCCCCCACAGTTAGGTGGAGAAACCCTTGCAAAATTACTTCCACCTTTCCCAGTCAGGTGGAGTAGCCGGGTCCTTTGACACCAAAGAGAACTTTTTCTTCCCAAAGCTTCCCTCAAGACAAGCCTTGAATCCGATGGTACTAAGGTGCCAGCTTGCCGGAGCAACCGTGTGGAACCCCCTCCACACTCCCTTGAAACCCCCTTCAAGGATCTTCTCCCTCTCTCAAACTCCATCATTTCATCTCTCCCTTTAAAGCTCTCTCTTCAAGTTTCCTCCAGAAAAATAAAGCTTCAATGCCTGCCAAATACGTGTATAAAGCCTTTGACAAAGCTTAAATATAAGAGCTCAAAATGAGCTCATTAATTGCAACTTGCCAACATTATTGTCTAGGATGATATTAATTTCGTCATGTATGATTAGTGCAAAATAAGCTCAATCAGCCAGGATAATTTGGGACGATAAGAAGAAATTTCATCATATCGTCTAGGATGATAATATATCATCCTGGCTGATTAGTACAAATCATGGAATATCGTCCTGAACATCGCTCTGAATAAGAGTTGTCTAGTGTGCAATCATCCAGCCTATCGTCCTGGCCAATCCTGCGATCGTTCAGGATGATTTGATCGTGTAATCAAGTCTTAATTACTTTCCTTAAATACCAGATTAATTTAGGCAAAATGATGCTGGATCGACTAGGATGATCTAGAATAATGCCCTGGATGAAGTCCAAAAATAACTAATACCTAAATAGATCAAGCGGCTGATTCTTTCTATTTTGAGCCTATCTTCCCGACTAATACAAAATCGTCCAAGATGATGTGAATATGATAGCTGCCATTACTAAGATGCCCTAATTAGGGTTAATGTTTTTTTGACAGATCGTCTAGGACGATCTACGGATTATCCCGACTGATGTGACCAAAAACAATAAACTCTAAATCAGCTAGAAAAATTCTCAAGTGTGTATGTGCAAGGTTACAAAGCAAGCAAGCACCCCTACTGGTCATGACTCAAGAAATAAAAAATTACGTCAGCGAGAATTACAAGTAAAACAATTTTCCCAAATCTTAAGCATAAAGTGGTGCATCGTAGTCCTAAAATGTTAGTACACACACAAGTAAACATAAAATTCAAGTACATATAGGCAGCAGAAAGTGAACCATAGTATTTGTTATCATCAAAAAACATAAACTCATAAGCTCGAGTTGCAACAATCTCCCCCTTTTTTATGATGCAAATATTACTGGTTGAATTTGTAAAATTAAAAATATTTTCTCCTAATCTCCCCCTCACTAGAATAACCATAGGAAAAAAATTTTTGTTTTTATTTTAAAACCAATACAAATGCAAACATAAATACAAATTCAACAGCACATTCTCCCGCTTTGACATTATCAAAAAGAGAAGGGACACAAATAATCGAGATAATAAAAAATGATTAAATGACAAAAAATATTCCATGATCATGTGAAGACAAAAAATCAAATACTCTTAAAATGAGAAAGTTACATCTTAATTTTATTCAAAAATATAGAAGGATTGTATTGACAACGCATAGCCCATAAAAGGTTAGAAATTCAAAATTTGTTAATCCAAACTCAAGTTCTTTTAAAGGCTCAAAAACTTCTTAACTCAATATCTAAATCAAGGAACAAAATAAAGAAACAAATACTAATTTTTCCAAAACTCCTTTCATAAAAAATATCTAATAGAAGATTGATGAACTAATTCTTAAATCATGAATCATGATTTTCAAACTCAAGTATCGAAAGTATCAAGGATTTTCTTAAGCTTTAAGAAGTACAAGAATGGTAAGCATTATATTTTGTGTGCTCATTTTATGCCTCTTGTCAATTGGTTGGTACACTACGCATCTTTTGATTTTTGATACACTATGTGTATCATTTTTTTTTAATTTGGCGTCATTGCGCATCTTTTATTTTTGGCATCATTATCCTTTTTTTTTAATATGCTACATTTATGAAATCTTAAAAATAAAAGTAAACCCATCCTATTGATAAAACGAATTACTTGATTAAGAAAATTATGAGGTAGATTCAACAACTTGCAAAAGATTCCTATGCAAAAAGTAAAATATAGAGAGATGAAAAAAGATCAGTTTCAAGATCCAATTTATAATGTGATGAAGATTTTAAATCAAAATTAAAATAACCACTTTAAGAAGAGAAATAGAGAGACAAAATCATGAGTTTCCTTCCTTTGACTATTTTTAGAGAAGTCAACTATAATTTTCATAAGAATTCAAGAAAAAATAGGAGGTAGGTTTTTCATTTTTAGAAAGGTGAATGTGTGTTTATCAAAGAGAACTTCAGAAAAAGAAAGATAAATTTAAAATTTAAAAGAAATGAAGGAAAAGGAAAAATAAATAAACTAAAAAAAACACATAAAACCAAAAATGAAAAAAAAAAACATACATAAACAAATAAATACATAACCAAGGGTTTAAACATCATCTTGCTCTTGGTCTGATGATTCAGAAGCTAGGTCTGTCTAGGAGATTTTTTCTTTTCATTACTTTCCCTGTCTATAATTTTCTTAGCTTTTCCCTTTTCTTCTCCAAGAAGAGTTCTCAAATTAGGGCACTGATTTTTCATATGTCCAGGTTTCCTACATCCAAAGGAAATAATATCAGAAGAAATCTTAACATTCTTACCATTTTTATCTTTATTCCACATTTGTCGAAGCTTATGCTTGTGTTTTAGTGGGATTTCCAATTTTCTTGATACGTCATCGCTTTCTTCATCAACTAAGCCTCTTTTCTTCATATTTTCAATGTTTAGCACTATCATTTTACCTACATTCAAAAGTTTTTGACCAAAACTTTGCTCGTAGGCAATGAGTGAGCTAATCAAATTATCAATAAAATATTAATTTAAATTTTTTTATTCACAAATAGCAACTACTTTGGCATTAAACTTATCAAGTGGACAATGTAAAATTTTATTTAATTTCTCAAAGTTGGAAAACTCTTTATCTAAAGCATAAAATGATATCACAATTTGAATAAACCTAGTATACATATCTAAGATTGTCTCATACGATTTCATGCAAAATAATTCATAATCATGCTTTAAAATATTCAACTTGGATTACTTGATTACTAGTGCCTTCGTATATAGTGTGTAATTTATAATAAAATTTCCTTACCAGTAGTGCACGTGGATACTAACATACAATCTTCAAAATTTATAGCATAGAAAAAATAGTAAAAAGTTTTTGCATTCAATTGTGCTTTGATTTGTTCTTTCCTATTCCATTGATTAAAAGGAATATCAGTTTTAATTCCATCTAAAATACGTGACGATATATAATAACCAGTTAAAATTATATATCATATGCGGTAATCAATTGATTATAAGAAAGTTGACATGCAAATTTTTCAAAAATCAAATGCAATATTTTTAAATAAAGGTGGTCTTCTAATTGAATAACCTTCCACAATATTACAATTACAAAAATTAGCCTTGGATCTTTTTCTAAAAGTTTTCTAAAACTTTATTTATGGAGCCCGCTCTGATACGACTTGAAAGTTCGTTAAGGATGTTAGGCCCTTATGAACTAGACCAAGGCTAACCAAGAGAGAGGTGAGTTGGTATTTTAGAATTATTTAAATCAAAACTTAAACCAAACCACAATTCACCACAAAGAAAAATACAATGCAGAAATAATAAAGGAAAGAATATACTAGATTTATAGTGGTTCGATCAAACCTTGACCTACGTCCACTCTCCGGAGGTGCCCTGTGGGTATTACACTAAACAAAGTGTCTATCCTTTAGCCCCCACAGCTAGGCAGAGAAGCCCTTACAAAATTACTTTCACCTTCCCCAGTGCGATGGAGTATCCATGTCCTTTGACACCAAAGAGAACTTCTTCTTCCCAAAACTTCCCTCAAGAAAACCCTTAAATCCGATGGTATTAAGGTGTAAGCTCACCAGAGAAACCGTATGGATCCCCCTCCAAACTCCCTTGAAACCCCCTCCAAGGATCTTCTCCCTCTCTCAAACTTCACCCTTTCCTCTCTCCCTTTCAAGCTCTCTCTTCAAGTTTCCTCAAGAAAAGCAAAGCCTCAATGGCCGCTAAAACACATACAAAGTGTTTGACAAAACTTAAATAGAAAAGCTCAAAATGAGCTCATTAATTGCAACTTGCCGACATTATCGTCTAGGACAATATTAATATCATCCTGTACGATCAGTACAAAATAAGCTCAATCATCCAGGATGATTTGGTACGATCTGAAGAAATTTGTTTATATTGTCCATGATAATAATATATTGTCCTAGCTAATTAGTAGAAATTATGGAATATTGTCCTGAACATCTCTCTGAATAAGAGCTATCCAATATCCAATCATCCAGCGTATCATCCTGGACGATTCTGCGATCGTCCAGATAATTTGATCATGCAATCAAGTCTTAATTGCATTTCTTAAATACCATATTAATTCAGGAAAAATCGTGTTGGATTGTGCAGGACCATCCAGAACGATGCCCTAGACGATGCCCTTGACGATGTGCAAAAATAACTAATACCTAAATAGATCTGGTGGCTAATTCTTTTTGTTTTGAGCCTATCATCCCGGCTAATATAAAATCATCCAAGACGATGTGAATATGACAGCTGCCATGGATATGATGTCCTAATTATGGTTTCTATTTTTTTGACAGATCGTCCAGGACGATCTACAGATAGTCCCGGCCATTGTGACCAAAAATAGTAAACTCTAAATCATAGAGAAAAATTCCCAAGTGTGTGTGTGCAATGTTACAAAGCAAGCAAGCACCCCTACAGAACATGACTCAAGAAATAAAAAATTACATCAGTAAGAATTACAAGTAAAAAAGTTCTCTCAAATCTTGAGCCTTGAGTGGTGCATTGTAGTCTTGAAAAGTTTGTACACACACAAATAAACATAAAATTCAAGTACAGATAGGCAGCATAAAGTGAACCATAATATTTGTTATCACCAAAAAATATAAACTCATAAGCTCAAGTTGCAACATTGCAAACACTCCCATGGGTCATTCCAGACCTTTTGGAGTGATTTAATGAAGTTTGGAATGAGTGTGAGGTAAAATCATTAAAACTCTTAATAATTTAAAAATTCAATTAATTACTTAAAAATTTAATATTTATAATTAATTCCAAAAAATTCTAAATTGTATATAGAATTAGTAGCTTCCCTGGGATGGGAGTCGCCAAGACTATAGGGTTTATTAAATACTAAGTTAGAATGTCAAATTCTTTATGATAATTTTTTCCCATTGAAAGTGACTATCTTTCTTACATAAGGCTACAACTAGTTGACATCTACCTAAAAAGTTTGACATATATCTCCTAAAGTATGCTAGTTGACCTTTTTTTTTTTTCAAGAGTGGCAAATTGCATTAATAATAGGAAAAAAATCTATTACAAGCTAAAAAAGAAAGAAAACTAAAAGACTTTCATTTAGTAACATTAGGAAAGGAAACATTAAAGGAAAGAAAACTAAGAATGAAAATGAAAATTTATTTGCAAAATAAAAAAAGAAATAATGAAAATAAGATCTACTACTCCTCACTTTGAACCAATTGGGGTGTTGGGGACACCAAATTTTTGACAACCAAATTGGTTGGTAAGTATCCCAGAGTAAAGTGACAACTTGGAAGAATCTCAAATTCCATTATTCTAAATTCATAATGCAAAAAAATATTATTGAAAACCTCAAAACATAGAGGCCATAATACCACATCTTCCCTACTAATATCAGACATTTTGATAATCATCGTCATCGTCATCACACAGACAGACAGGAAACCTGAAATCTTCATTCCCTTCAAGCCTTCAACGAACAAGACTTGATCTTTGAAGAACAAAGCACTAACATTCATTAGCTTTGATTGGATGAGATCCCAACTGTATCCATCACCATTACATTTTGGAAGACCCAAAACTTCCTTGGACAATCCAAATAATGGCAGACCAATCACTGCAATAACTCTAGCATTTGGAACTGAATAAATTAAAACTAGACAAAGATTTGATATCTATTGACACTTCATAAATAATTTGTTTATACTTAACCTACTTAGTTTTGCTGGACTTCACAAATTTTGCAACACTTCCAACAGCAAAGATGCCAAATACCACACCAAATGGATCAACAATCCCACAAAACTTTACTTCCAAACTCAACACTTGATCATAACTAGTCAATTCCAACCCCATTAAATGAGTTAATGGGATACAACAAATGCATTTCAACACAAAAGAAATTTCCAAAAATATCCAAGATCCAGCTAATTCTTTACGAACAAAAAAATCCAACACCATAACAAGATAACGAGCCACAAACCTCACACTAATTGGAGGGAAATGATCCTTACTCTCAGGTTTCATATCAACTATTTTAACCCATCGAAAAGCTATAGAATCTCCAATCACACAGCTTTGAGAAGAGTTAATGAACAAGAGTTGCACCGCTTCAGAAATTTATTCAAGATATGAATTATCACTTCTTGACCAGTGATTCAACAAGGAAGGAAAACCAATTCCTAAAAACTCTATGCAAAGCACAATGTGAAAGTCTCGAGGAGGGACCTGCTTCTCTTATGCGTTGCCATTAGAATTGATCCAGATCCCATAGAGAACATCCAGGATTACAATTATGAAATCTTTCCCAATAAGAATTCCATTTCTTGAATGAAGACTAAGGGTAAGAGAACCCTTCACAGACAATTCATCTAACTTGAACTATCCACGTCTACAGGGTAATAACCAACAAACAACTTTCTTGATCACCAAGATTTGATTCACCAAGAACATCTTTGCTTCAGCTCTCAATTGAAGAACAAAAAAAAACCAAATTAAATTAAGCTCCCCCTATAGTACATAATCATAAATAATAACAAAGCAGTACCTCTACGCCAAGAACAATCATCAAAGAAGAACCATTTGATGAACAACCTACCACACAAACCTCTGTTGGCCACACCAGGCCGACGGAAAACCACTGCCAAAATGGTGCTCAACTCTGCTCTGCAAGGATGAATTTTAAAATCACTCTGTTTGCTTCGCTCTATTAACTCTGTATGCTAGTTGACCTTGAAAAGACCTTTCTTGAGTAAGGCATTTAGGCAGTGGCATTTTTCTTATGACTTCAATTATTTTTTTCAATTTTGATTTCATGATGTCAAATGACAAAACCTAAAAATTTTCCTAAAATGATGCCAAAAGTACATTTTTAGTGGTCCATCTTTAAGTTATGTTAATGTAATCTTTAGAAAGTGATTCTCATGCCATATAAATGATCATCTATTATTAGATTTTTCATGACTAAATCATCAACATAACTTTCAATCTGATGGTGGATAAGTTCATAAAAAATCCATGTCCTTGCTCACTAGTAGCTTGCTTGATGGAAGTGAAGCTAGAATATGACTTGTTAAATTGAAATATGCTTAAAATTTCTATGATGTAAAATTAATGAAAGCCTAATAAAACACATAATTATATGTGCCAAATTAAGTAATAAAGTGATAAAGTGGATTGCCAATCCCAAGAGGAAGTGTCCTACTTAATTACTTGAACTATCTCTTATAGGGAACAAATAGTAGATTCATTTAGTTCTAACTTATTCTTAATTTTTAAAACTTTATCTAATGATCGCTATGAAAATTAGACATATCGATTCATTTACCAATATGATCATCCAAAATATCGAGGATAAGATAATTACTATAAGGGAAAAATTAAAGATATTTTTTCAACTAATCTAGGTATATTTCTAGTTGTATAGAGTTTTTTTTAAAAAAATAATAACAATTAGCATTGATAAAAGTAATGGAATACAAGAACTACGTGATTGGGAAGCTATCACTTTGCTTCCTTATCAGCAAAAACTAAGTTGAAGGAAGTTTATTGACATCTATACTATACAAAAAAAAAATCTCCAAAAATATCACATTCCTTCCTTATCAACTAAGTGATAGGAAAACTATCACGTTGCATGTGATAGTTTTTAGCTTTCTATGATTGACAAGTAGCTCAGTAATATATTCTAACTATTTCAAAATTATATTTTGAGTTCCCCTCCAAATACTCCAAATAATAAAAAAAATGAAGAATAGGAATCTGAAATCCGAATTTATTGAAAGTATCATTAACCTTTATAAAACATTTACATTTAACTGTAATATATATTATACATTAAATCTATAATCCTAAAAATCTTTAAGAATTCTTTTAATTAGCCTTACAGATTGACTTGAAATTTTTGTAAAGATAAAATCATCATTTTGATAAAGAATATGAGGTACTCTTTTTACATTATGAGCTACTTTGATACTCAAGCTTCCACCATTTTGGTGAATTTCCTTCGATAAAAGCTCGAAAACAATATTGAATAAAAAAGGAGATAAAGGACAATTTTATCTGAATTGATTCATAGCTTCAATCTATTTTGATTGGAAAGTTATTAATAATAATTGAGAACCTTGGATGAATCACACATTATCTAATCTATTCAGAGAACTCTACTAGAATACCCATAACTTTTAGGATTTGCATCAATGTAGACCAACTAATGTTATCATAGGCTTGCTCCTTGTCAATTTAAAGATTGATGAACCCTGGTTTCGCCTTAGAAAATCTGAGCTTATTACACACCTCTTGAGCCTACAAACAATTATCTAAGATATATCTACTTGGCATAAAAGCTACCTACTCTTCTTAAATTAACATAGGTAGACAAATTTAAGCCTATTTAGCAACATCATTGCTGCCACCTTATTTAATGTTTAACAAAGACTTACTGGCTTAAACATAAAAGGCTCTATAGCATTATGAACTTTAGGAATAAGCACCACCAGTGTATCCTTCCAATATTTTGGCCTCTTTCTAGAAGAACAAAAAATAATAAATATCCCTTTAAAGGTCTTCTTTAACTATTTCCCAATATTTTTAATAAATCCAACTAAAATCCCAGCAATACCTAGAGATTTATTATTTCCCATCTTCAAAATAGGCACTATAATCTCCACCTTATTGAATTCTTCATATAGTAGTTTCCTCTTTTACTTCATCCAAGTGATAATCCATGCAAAAATCAGGCCAATTATGTAAAATGCTCTCCGTAAATCCCCATTTATTATAAAGAACTTAAAGATAGTAGATTTAATTTTAGTAGGGTCTTAAATTAGATCACCTAACTGATTCATAATCTCATAGATCATATTCACATTCCTTCATGTATATGGATAAAATTAATTTAGAATTGTAATGTTAATCATAGGTTTTGCTTTTAGATATATTAATTAGTCTCTTTTATTCAAATCTGTATAACTTAACATTACACCATCCCAAAGGACAGATTTATGTTCAACTATCAATTTAAAATTTAAAAAAAAAATAAAACTATAATTTACTTTCATAATCAACCTTAGCATAGGGAATATGTTGTTCACCTAAATAGTGAAGAGAACATTCATCTATCATCCGAATTAGAAAAGTAATTTAAAATTTTTTAACATAATCAAATACATAAAGGATATTCATTTAACCCTATGGGAATACCAAATATACACTTAGTTTTTTATTATGATATATATATATATATATATATATGGGGGGTCTGCATCATCAGATTTTTAACCTATCCTAAAAAAGAACTAAGGTAGGGTTTATTTCAATTCTAGGTTATAGACCTCGTATAAGGGCAAGCCCCTCTAATTAATTACATCTCCTAAGAGAATACTCTCGATTAAAGTGAAGACTAAAGAATTTTAAAAGGTTCATGATAATCTAATAAAAATCCTTGGGTTATGAAAAATTCAAAGTATAAGCTTTAGATTATAAATCTCTAAGTTAAATTTAGAATTTTAAATTTAGGGTTGATAGGAAAGATATGTAGAAGAAGAAAGTGTGTACAATTTAGGCTTATGCCTTCCTAGAGTGGGCTACCAACTAAAATCCTAAGAAAACAATCAAAATTTGCATGCAAGATAAGGTGGCTCTATCCTAGGAATCAAAGAAATATAGTTCAAAAAACTTTAATCAAATTGTCTACAAAAATGCATAGAGGATTAATTATGCAATGTGAATGATGTATGAATCAGAATGTATAAATAAAACATTTTTTATTCTCATATGATTTCATTAGAGTACAACCCAGGGTCAACAAGAATTTATGTTGGATAGGTTCCACCACAATGAATTTGGTTTTCTACAACAGGGGAGGGGGGGGGAGGGGATGGGTTTACACTCAACAGTCCAGAAGGTGGGTCCTGTAAGAGCAAGATTGGCTTGGAGTTATAATCAAAACCATTGATCATTTCTTCATAAAATTATTTCAGCTAAATATGGTCCTAACATTTAGAATGGGGAGTTCAAAAGAGGTCAATCGATTGCTTGGAATATTTTATCAAATGGCAAGTGGTTAATGGAGAGAATATTAATGTTATGAATGATATTTGGCTGCTGGATAAATGCTTCAATAAATGGCCAATGCTAGCTGATTGTGTGGGTTTAAAAGGAGTAAAGCTTAAGCATGTTCTATTACAAGACGGTGAATGGAATGTACATGAATTGAATGAATTTTTTCATGAAGATTTGATCAATTTAATTGTGCAGGAATGCTCTATCCACGGTGGAGATGAAGATCAAATAGAATTTAGGTTTCAACATTCAGGAAAAACTCTATCTACGTTGGCTTTTAATGAATTAGTCAAGAATAATGTGGAAGATGATGATCTTGGTTATTCTAATTGGTTAAGGAAATATAAGTTAAATCCAAGAGTTGAAATGTTTTGGTGGAGAATGAGAAGGGATGCTTTACCAACAAATGAATTTTTAAAGTATAGAAGGCTATGGCATAATGTTCTTTGTGCTAGAGGTTGTCAAGATGTGGAAGATAGTTCCCATATTATTGTGCATTGCAAATACATGATTGAGAATTTATGCAATATATACAATGGGGATTCCAAATTCCTATTTTTCATTCCTTGCCAATTTGCCTATCTGAACTCAAAAATCTCTCAAAAAATCATGTGAATATTGCGAAGGTATATTGCACAGCTGTATTCTTTGCTTGGAAATGTAGGAATGACATTAAGCATGGAAAAGCTTCTTCTCCAGCTTTTGTGGTTGCTGCTAATGTTTTATCTACATCAATGTCCAAATATCCAATTCTAGATGACTGGGGTGCTTCTCTCCATATGGATTTCAAAGGTATTGGGCACCCTCCACCTCTACATTGGATTAAGATAAATATTGATGCATCCTTATTGAATTCAAATCTTGCAATCATTGGGGGGCATTTTTAGCGACCATAAAGGTAGATTTATTCTTGCATTTAGTAAAAAGAAAACTCATTGGGACATAAATCAATTGGAGATGGAAGCTATTCTTTCTTTAAGAGAATTTAAACAAGATTGGGTGTTTGATAGCAAAGGAGTGTGATAGTTGCTTTTCATAATAGTAGAAGCTATTAAAGGCATGTGTGCTACTTTGGCTTTAGATAATAGTTTTTATTTTGATTTATTTTCTTTTGATAGCATTCCTTCTCCTTTATGTAGTTTAATGAAGAAGGAATGTGATAGTTGCTTTTCCCTTAATAGTTTGTAATAAGTTTAGTTTTGCTTATTTAATGGAATTTGCATTCTTAAGAAAAAAAAAATACAACTATGAAATATAAATCTAAATGTATTTGCTTATAATTTTCTAACTCTGATTTTTTTTATATAATTCAAAAAAAGAACATCATCCAAATGAGGGATTATGTTTTGGAGCCCCATACACATATACATAAGAAAGTACATTTAACTCTTTACAACACAATAATAGTTTACAACTCAATATATGTACATTCTATGTATACAATGATGCTTTACATTTATTTTTATAAGCCAAATTAGAGACAATCTACTCTGCTTCTCTTCATTTTCACAAAAGGACTAAATATATTTTACTCTTTTTTTCCTTTTACAACAAAGAAGAAATAATATAAATATGTATTTATGAGTATAAACATGAAGCAAATATAAAAATTTAATAGCTTAATTATACATGTCATGACATCCTGAATACTGAAAATATGCAAACATGCTAAAAATACCCTCCAAGAAAAGGTATCTTTCTTAAACTAAGTATACTATGGCCTAACTTAAGTCAAAAGTCAGTGGTCTTAGCAAGCAAATCCTAGTGTGCTGGAAATGTTGTGTGCATTTGATACATCCTAGGAGGTTTATTATTCAATTTGTTTATCAATTGAATTTGATTTGTTGAAAGCCTAAGAAATTTCAATTTAGATTTAGGTTTTAATTTTTATATTTTAGGATTTATTTTATGATGAATCTTAATTACTGAAATTGAATACTAATTGGTTGTTTAGATATTTTAAATGTTTTAAGTATTTTCTTATGATTTGGGTGAATGTTTATTTAAATTGAATTATAAATACATTTGTTAAACTAGGTATATGAGGTTTATTTCACCCTCTTTAGGGCTATATTTATAGCCTTGCAAGAGAGGGATACCCAGTAATTACCTATTTATTTAAGTTTAAATGTTGATTTATAATATTTTTAATTAGCAAACTTTATTAATTATTATTATTCATTATTGAATTGTTAATAGTTATTTAAATTGAATAACAATTGCCTTGGTTATTTAAATTTGATTGGCTAATTCTTAGTTTATTAATAATCATTTAAGTTGAGTGACTACACTCTTTAAGTTTGAATGAATTGAGCTTTTGAAGATTTAGCTATAAATTTTACATATTCAACTTTTAAATTAATAAATTAATTGATGAATTCTACAATTACATAGATTGTATGTTTAATTTGATGGGGGTTTTGAAATCTCCTTATTTAGCATTTAATTTTGGATGATCTGAGTTTTTAAATGTAGGTATAATTGATGAATTCTACAATTATAGTGATTGTATGTTTAATTTAATGGGGGTTTTGAAATCTCCTTATTTAGCATTTAGTTTTTTTATGATTTGAGTTAAATATATTATATATATAATATAATATATATATATATATATATATATATATATATTATATATTATATATATATATATATATATTATATATTAATTATACTAATAATATCTAATATATGGATAATCAATAGGTTTCATTATGATTATTCTATTCTTACTCTTATTAACATTTTTACTTTATTATGTTTTAAGAAAATAAAAAAGTTTATTTCTATATTGGGTTAAAATCAATTTTACTAAATTCCTATGTCTGGCACTACCGAGTTAAATCCTAATCACTAGCGGGTGTTCGGGTTTAGAAATTTAATACAAGGTTTTCTACAAGGTCCTATGGTTTAGAATATCATATTCACATGCAAGGCCTGAGAGACTTAGGGATTCTTTTTTTTGTTTTTTTTTTTTTTGAGAAACCCACAAAGGGGCCTACTCATTAATTAAGAAAAATTGTATACAATCCTTAAGGGGATATCAAGCTCGCTACTTCTCAAAGAGCTACAAAAATTATTTAAAAAAAAAAAAAAAAAAACTAAGAGGTCGAGTTCACCACTATAGAACAATACAAGAATCCCTAACTACATTCTATGGTGCTTAAGAGAAAGCACCCAAAAAGGAGCAGAATAAAAAATAACAAAATGCTTGATGCAACTAATCCAAGTGCCATCCTTATAGTCATCAACCTAAAAAAGAACATGCAAAAAAGGCTGCTAGGCAAAGTAAATATAGCAGTAATATGGTCAATGCAAAATGTAAGGATAGTCCAAAAGATTAATAACAAAACCATTAGTATAATAGACAAAAAGAACATTAGTAACCAAGCTGACCACCTGATACCTCTCGACAAAATTAGCAAGATAATACATATACTCAAAATCCAAATGATAGAAGAGAGAAAAACCACCAAAGTCTAGGAGAATCAAGCTTCCATAACACTTCTCCATAATCAACCAAAAAGGGTATAGCCAAGATATAGCACCAATGCTCCTAATATATAAAACATACCAAGCACCCATACCCGTTAAATGAAATTCATCCCAGGACGACACCAGGAGATCCATCTAACATAAGAAAACATAAATCGAGACGTTCAATAACCCAGGACTAAACAAAACCATCCCGCACCCCTGCAATAACCCAAACAAAAATAACAAATAACTGAAAAAATAACTACCCGAGAGAACACCAGAATTCACCCAACAAGATACCCACTAACCCAACAAAATGAAGCTCCATATACCACTAGACACGGAAAAAACTGAAATAAGCATAACCGCCCAGGGTCACAACATCACCCAAAAAATATAGCCCCTAGTGACAAACGTTCCAAGAAAAAAACTAAATAGCAAAGTAGTCCAAACTAACATAATAACTGCAAACCTGAAGAATCTCAACCATTACCTTCCAAACAACCTGGAAGTCCAATAGATAGCAACAGAATGAACACCATGAAAGAATCAAACCAAAAAAAGGCCATTGAATATACCTTAACAAGAAATTGAAATAGCAAAATAGCAAAACCCATAACCGAATGGCAACCAGGTCACCCCACAGAAATAAAATAAAACCAAACATGCAAGAAGAACCCCACGACCCCTCGCAGGAAGCAAAACCACCTGAATTAGTTCTTAACAAAAGATAACCCAATTTGATCTAATCTTAAGAGGACTTTAACCAGAAACAACAGATTAGAAATCTACAGCTCAGTCATAACATTAAACTCACCACCCTTACGAGCAATTGTATGAGCGTAAAAATTCCCCTCCTCCAAAACCATAGAAAAGTATAGTTTAAAGTATTCAAAAGCTCGCTAATGTCTCTCAGAATATGAAATAAAGCAGAAGAACAAATAGTATCCTCCTTATCAATAAGAAAATGATAATCAAAGTGAGAACCCACCTCCACCACAACATTCATATAGTAAAGACTGGCACAAAGACTTAAACCTTGAAGAATAACATAGGAAATAACAAAAATTTTAATATCATTAGGACCCAGCCCAGCAAAACCCAACATATAATTACCATTATGATGTCTGATCACACCACCACAACCAACCATTGAACCCAATCTAGCACTAGCCACATTCAATTTAAAGAAATTAGGCTGGGGATTCAACCAAGTAATACACTTTGGAGCCTTATGCAAATTACCCACCTCCAAGTTAATGCCAAAAGCAGCACTAGTAAATGAATAGTTCATAAAATTCTTGAAAGAAAGTAAGTTAGCACAGAAAAGGGCCACCACTTTATCCTTAATATTACTAATAATTCTTTGGTGGCACATACCCACACCATTTAAGTGAGAGTTATTTCTCTCCAACCAAAGGAACCAAAGAATGAGAGAGGGAATTACATTTCTAACATGGCCTTTAGAATTAATAAACTAACAATCAAGTAAAGAATTAATAGAACTCCTCACAGAGAAATAGTTAAAATGAAAAATGTCTTCAAAATAAGACCAAACTTTAACAGTGAAGAGGCCCAAAATAAAAACATGATGCATATTATCAATATGGTAACAACATTGACATTTACAAGGAAATATAAAACCTCTTCTCCTCAAATTATCATCAGGTGGAAAAATTTTATGTAAAATTCTCCAAATAAAAACATAAACTGGGGAAGGAATACTTTTATGTCAAATCATATGAAAAACCATGGAAGTCTCATGTTTAGCTCTAAAGGAATGCCAAGCATCTTTAACTCTAAAAAAACCATCTTTGGTCAAAGCACAAAGTAACACATCCATCAAATTAATGTTAAAAGGGATCTTTAAAATAAGTTGAATAATGAACTCAGGAAGAAGATTAGAGAGCTTCTCAAAATCCTAACCATTATTCGAAAAGAAGTAATTAAACTTGACATAATCAATAAAGAAAGAATTCATTAAAGAGTCAATCGGCTGACCATTCAACCAACGATCTTGCCAAAAGAAAATGTTACCCTTACCAAGACTCCACAAAATAGAAGGCTCGCCATCCCATTTAACAAAGCAAACACGTAGCCAAACTTTAGAGGGGCCCTTACTAAAACAACATATGGACGGGTGTCTCCTCCCACAATACTTAGCAACAATAAAGTTAGCCCAAAGACTCACATTGGTCCTAAGAATGTAGCAAAGCTTAAACAAAAAAGCATAAGCAAAATCCAACTTCGACTTACAACCTAAAGCCCCTTCATGCAAAGTCCCGCAGCATTTATCCCAGGAATACCAATGAATTTTTAAATTTTGTACAGTACCTTTCCAAAATAATTTATTAAAAATTCTATCAATTCTATTGCAAACAATTTTAGTAGGGAGAAGAGTTTGAAAATTATAAACTGGAATAAAAGAAAGTACACTTTTAATAAGAATAAGTAGACCACCAAAACTTAAAAAATTGGAATCCCAAGAAGAAAGATTGTTTTGCACTACAGAAATTAAATCATCAAAGAGGAAGGACTTCTTTCTACCCTTATAAATAGGAACACACATAAACTTTAAAGCAAAAAAACCTTGAGTTAAGCCAGTAAGAGTCTTGATAGGCATAACACGGTAAGAGGGAACATTCTTAGCATCATTAAAACAACACTTATGCTTATTAAAAGAAAAACCACTAAAAATTCAAATTGGTTAAAGACACATAACTTTATTAGTCCTATTCATCGAGGCATTCGTAAAAACAATAAAATCATCCACAAAACATAAATGGGAAATTTTAATGCCACCAAAAGTTCTAAAGTAGATATTAGGACACTTATTAAAAAGATCATCAAGGCCTCTAGAGTGGTACTCAACAGCAATGATAAAGAGAGCAGGGGAAATAAGATCCCCTTGTCTAATCCCATGGGAAGCCTTAAAAAAACCATGGCTCTTACCATTCACAATAATGGAAAAATAAGGGCTTTCAATGCAAGTCTTGATGAGATTTATAAAATTAAGATTAAAATCAAATAAATTCAAAATGTTGTAAATAAAAGTCCAGTTAATATTACAATAGGCTTTGGCAATATCCAGTTTGAGAATTATATTACAAACTCTAATATTGACATCCAAATCTTGACAAAATTCTTGAGCCAATAAGATATTGTCAATAATTGAACGACATTTGACAAAGCCAATTTGAAAAGGAGAAATCATCTTAGGCAATAAAATAGTAAGGCGATTCATCAAAATTTTAGAAATAAGTTTATAAAAGACAACATACATACTAACAGGTCTAAAGTCATGCCACGAATTCACAGAATTGTTCTTAAGAATAAGCACAATAAAGGTAGAAGAAAAAAACTTCGGAATAGGATTACCATTAAAGACATCAAAAATAGTAGAAAAAAGATCATTATAGATAACAGGCCATATTTTCTAAAAAAAACTTAGTTGTAAAACCATTAGGACTAGCAATTGAGTCAGCATTCATACCAAAAATAGTGCTCCAAACCTCCTCAAGAGAAGGACATTTAGACAAGCCACAATTATCCTCAAGAGAAATAAGACAAGGGATAATCGATATATTGTCAATAGTAGAAGGGACAAAGGTTTTATTGAATGATTTTGGAAATAAAGAACAACCAAATTAGCAATTTTAGAAGTATCCTCAATAATAGAGCCATCATCACGATTAATTTTATGAATGTAATTAATAGCACGTTTCTTATTAACCAAAGCATGAAAATATTTAGTATTATTATCACCTTCAACCAAAAGTTTAACAACCAATTTCTGTTTCAAAAAAATTTCTTCCTGAGCTTGAAGTTTACAAAGCTCATCCTTAGCTTCTTTTAGAGAACAGAAGTTATGAGCCGAAGGATCCAATTGACAATGATCCTCAAAAGAGTTCACCTTCTCTTCTGTATTTAAAATGTTAAAAAGATATATAAAGACATTATGATTCCACCAGTTAAACACTTAAGCCTTTTTAACTTAAGCCAAAGTGTTTTCATACCAGATATAGAATCATCAGGGAACAGAGGGGCTTGCCAATTATGCTTAAAAACATCAAGAAAAGAACCGTGAAGCAACCATATATTTTGAAATCAAAACTTAGAAGGGAAACCCCTAACACAATTCAAAGTCTTAATAAGAAGAGGAGAATGATCCGAGAGGGTGCGGCTTGTTAAGATAGTTTCTATTTGAATGTTTAACATTTTTGCAACTTGTATAGTTTTGATGATTTCAAATATTATTTTTTTATATGTAGTTATCTCCTAACACTTTTTGGAAGAGTTGGTTTTGCTCTTGTGTGTACTAACATTTCAAGAAAATCAAACTCCATACTACGAAGACTTCAAATCAAATTCAGCATAAGATACTTTATGTAGTTAAAGCTTGTATTTTTCTTTGAATTAAGTTTGAGAGGGAGTGAATGTAATTGAGTGAATAAACACACACACTTAAGGAGATCTTGAAAATTTTGTACTGATCGTACGGGATGAACATAGTTCGTACGGGACGATCAGGTTAGTTATCTCCTCGTAAGAGCAATGAAACGAACCGGAATTGAAGAAAATTTTTTTTTAAGTCCTGATCATCCAGGACGAAGTGTATTCATCCCAGGACGAAATGTTCTCTGGAAAATTTTCATTCAGACGAATTTTATATTCGTTCCAAGACGATTTGCTCTCTGGAGTATTTTCGTCCAGGACGAAGTGTATTCGTCCCGGGATGAAATCTCCTCTGGAGAATTTTCATTCAGACGAAATTTATAATCATGCCAGGACGAGTTGTTCTCTGGAAAAATTTCATCTGGACGAACCTAGTTCGTACGGAATGATGTGTGTGTACGAAGTCATTTCATACCTATATATATTAGGTTCGTTTCCAACGCATTTAAGTAAAATTGTCCAAGACGATCCACGATCGTACGGGACGATCCAATGCGTATTGACTTGAAAATGTATAGTTTTTGGACGATTTTTTATGTCTTTCCTATAAATAGTCCAATCTAAACTGCTACTTAATCTTTTTGCTCACTGATCTTCGTGCCTATTGAAAGAAGATTCAAGGAGAGAGTGTGATAGAGTGTTTAAAGGAGAATTCTTTCTACAGGAGCGTAAAGGCTTCACTTGGTGTTTAAAGGTAAGAGTTTTTACTTTTGATTTGTGATTACTTCACTCTTTTCTTTCTTCCTTCTAGATTTCTTGTGAGAAGATCTATTAAGGAGATCCGGTTCTCTGCCCACACTAGGAGAGTGTGAAAGGATGAAGGGTTCTCTACCCATACTAGGAGAGTGTGAAATGATGAAGGGTTCTCTGCCCACACTTGGAGAGTGTGAAAGGACGAAGGGTTCTCTGCCCACACTAGGAGAGTTTGAAAGGATGAAGGGTTCTCTGCCCACACTAGGAGAGTGTGAAAGGATGAAGGGTTCTCTTCCTACATCAAGAGAGTGTGAAAGGATGGATGGCTCTCTGCCAACACTAGGAAGAGTGTAAAAGGACGACTGTTCTCTACCGCACCGAGTAGTGGTGGAAGAGAGTTCTGTAAAGGCTTCTCCGCCTTGCTGTGGGTGTAAAAGGAGAGTCACTAGTGGTATTAGTACAATATTCGGAGGGTGCCTCCGGGGAGTGGATGTAGGTCTGGTTTTGACCGAACCACTATAAATCTCATGTCTTTATTTTTCTGCTGCTTTTTATTTTTTGTGTTTTTATTTTTAAAACTATGGTTGAAAAATGTTTTCTAGAAAAATTCACTAAAGTTTTATTTTCGTTTCCTAATTTAAAAAGAGGGTTAAAATTTTTTAATTACCAATTCAACCCCCCTCTTGGTTAGCCGTGGGACTTAAGCTTAGGTTTAACAACCTAATTCATAGTGAATAAGTTTCAACATGACTAAGATGGTCAACCTTAGTGAGCTCAAACGAATTAAGCCAAGTATCATTAAATAAAACCCTATCGAGCCTTTTCCATAAATGGCCACGATGCAAAGTGAATTGATTACTAGAAAAACCAATATCATTAAGGTTAAAATCCATTATCATACTATTAAAATCCTCCATCGACTAATAGATAGGGAGAGAACCCCCTATACACTCAGCCAGGTTGGTTATAGTGTTAAAATCTTCACCAACAAGCCAAGGAAGATTAAAAATGCTATGTAATTGAATGATTTGATCCCATAAAATCTTTCTAGTATAACGAGATGAAGCGGCATAAACAAATGAAGCTTAATATTGAAAAGTAGAACTTTTAATATTACAATACAAGACTTGAGTAAAATCACCAATAAAATTAATTCTAACAAAATCCTTCAAGAACACCCAAATTTTATTGGCCACATTCGACATAGCATGTTTAAAACCCAAAAAATTAGCAGTTCCAAGTATTTTATCAACAAAAATAAGAGGCTCAAGTAAAACGAGAATAGAAACATTATGAATACGACATAAATTCTTAACTCTAACCTTATAGGAAGGGTAACCAATACCCCAAACATTCCAAATAATAACATTAAACATAAAAATATGAATTATTGAGAAGTATGCGATTGTGTGTTTCTAGGGGATTTTAAGAAAACTTTTTTTGGTTTTCTACCTCTCTTACCATGACCTTTAGAAAAGCTCAAGTCGTAATCATCTCTAGCATAGCATTTAGCTAACATATCCACCTCCACATAAGTAAAAGCATTAGTAACATAATTTTTAGATAAAGGAAGCTTACTATCATTTAAATTACCTGAAAGCCCCCTAGAGAGAGGCAAATCATCATCCACATACAAAACTCTATCTTCCAAGGTACAACCATTATTTCCAATAACTTTACTAGAATCCTTCCCACCCAAGGTTTGGACACTAACTAGCTTTTCCTATTGTGACAATTCCTCTTCTTCCACAATATGCTCTGGTGTAATAGCATTAAGTACATTAACCACTTCTTGCTCTAAGGGACAATCATCCACCTCCACTGATTTCACTTTGTGAATTACCCCAACCATTAAATCCCCTTGAGATTTCTCCTGAATAGTAATGATAGAAGAGTTAGTAGTAGTGGTATTAGAAATCATGGAAGGATCCAAACCAATCAAGTTATTATTAGCCACACAAAGATTATTATCAGAACCAATAATCGTGTTAGGATAAGAAATAGTATCCAACAAATGTTCAATAGTAGATTTCCCCACACTATGCATAGGAACAGTATTAGAAACATCATGCTGTGTAGAGGTAGAAATAACAAGATTATCAATAGCCTCATGGCCCTTAGAAACAAGAGCCTCTAACACCTGAGAAATATTGTTCACCCCACCATTCTTATCACCGACAATATTTCCATTTCCATGTAATGTTTTAGGTGTTGTTTTCTCTTTCCAAAGATGAGGAAGTAATCGAAAGCATTCGTTAATTCTGTGACCATGCATCCTACAATGGAAACAAAAAATAGGAAGATTTTCAATTTCCACCTTTTGAAAGTAACCTATTAATTCAAAACCAAGCCATATTTCTTTAGGATGTTTCTTAGAAACATCTAACTCAACTAAGACACGAGCAACTGAGGGTCGAGATAGGGAACCAGTTGCTTGATCAGTTTGTAAAAGTCTATAAAAAATTGAAGCCAAACCAAAGAGAATTTGTGAATTAAAAAAGTGAAGTCGTAAATCAAGGAAAGAGATCCACACAGGTGCAATAAAAGATTCCTCCTCCCTAGGGACTCAATGTTTTATAAAATTTACCTCATCGGAACTAGTCAACGGTGCAAGCCAGTCATAACACTTCCATTTGGAAGAAATCGAGGAGACTGAAATTAGATAGATAGATAGATAGATAGATAGATAGAGAGAGAGAGAGAGAGAGAGAGAGAGAGAGAGAGAGATGTCAGAATTTTGTGTATGTGAATATAGAAAGCAATATGAAAAGGCATATAGCTGAATATGGAAAAATGTAAATAAAATCAAATGCTACTTCAAAGAATTTGAGGTGAAGGATGGGATTTTTATAAGAGTAATTTCAGAATATGTGATACTTTGCAAGAAATTATTTTCAATATATACACTTGCATATTAATAGAAATTTTTGAACGTATATTATCTCATAAGAAAAAAAAATTAACAAATAGAAAGATTGCAACTCTATATACAATGGAAATATTAAGATTGAACTTTGAAAGTAATTTAGCATATTCATAATTAATGAAATAGTTGCTATCAAGATAAGTGAGATCACATGAATATATCAAAATGAGTTTTCCAAAGCACGTTAGCAAAAGAATATGAATGAATAATTGTATACCTGAGAAAGAATGTCGATTGATTCTAAGCTCCAACCACATGCCAAAGTTAATTGGAATTATTAACGTTGCTTATTCTAATATACACCTAACCCTTCCAATGAATTTATAAGCATTTAATATACATGGGTATTAAAAATGAAAGCACAAATCTATAACAAGTTCTCCAAACCTCATGAATGAAGTATGTTTGTAACATGAAGTAAGTGAAGTTGTAGGACACAATCTCATTATCTATATATTTCCATTACAATTGTCTCAACTTTATTTATAACCACACTTGTAATAACAAGCAAAAAAACATAATAAATTCACTAACAAGAATAGTGTCGAATGCAATAATAAACTTTCTTATATGAATGTAAAGTTTTATTCACAAATTTAGATGAGAGAAATTTATATATAGGATGATTTATAAAATTCTATACATGGGCATCATTTGAAAGTACAAGTATGGGCATGTATACAAAGATTAAAGCATGATTGTAATTCATCATACTTTAATTCTTTATCATTAATGCATGTTTATTTTAACAATGAAATGTATATGCTTATAATAACTTAATATTTAATTACAATCCCACATTTAATCATGAATGTAATTATATGAATATCTTTGGGTGTGTTTGGATGAAGCACATTTAAAAGAATTAAAATTCTATAAGCACATATTGATTAACATTAAATGTCATACCAAGATATGTTCAAATCACCATAACTATAAAAGGGAAATTCTCTAATAACAAATTGTCAATAGAGAACTTATGTTTGAATTTTCAAATGATTTTTAGAAATATTGAAAATCATGTGATTTATGTATATTTGAATATTATCATACAAAATGGAGAGTATTATTAGCTTGCAAATTTATTCCTATGCCAGCTTTATGATTAATAATTCTATGAATTTTAAATCCTTAATGGATTACACACCTAAACGGTAAATTTGTTTCTTTTTTTTGTAAGAATATTTAGAGGAAGCATTAAACCCAATTAACGGATTCAAAAAGGTCATTCAACATATAAATAGAGAAGAACAATAACTTAACTAAAAGATTCAAAGATGCACATATATAGATTCCATCAAACAAACTAATTCAAGGTATATATGACGAAAAATTAGACAACCAATATCACAACTTTATAAGCATAGAAATAGAAAGACTATAGATTGCAAGTGCTAGAATCCTTGAAAGATTGGATAGATGTTTTGTAAATTCTATGGCTTTGAATTCTCCATTTCATTTGATAGAAAGGCATTTGGCTAGAATTGTCTCGGATCATTGTCCAATCCTTTTACAATTCAAAAATTTCAATACTAATCCTAGAAAGATGATCAAATTTGAAAATTGTTGGGCTTCTTATCATGCTTCGTATGGGATAGTAAGGAAGGAATGGAGCAAGAACTATCAAGGAAGCTTATCTCAAGTTCTCAACAAAAAATTTAAAAGGTCTCTTAAATCTTTATTCTATTGGAGCAAGGCAAAACATAAAGAGCTATATAATTTGAAAGAAGTCCTTATCCAAGAAATCACGGAGATGCAAAGCAAAGAAACTTCTTTAGGGAGTCTTTCGGAGCAAGAACAATGGAATCTCAAAGCAAAGGTGATGGAACTTAATGCTACTATGGAAAGGCTTAACATGTGGTGGAAACAAAGGGCCAAAGTTAAATGGTTATGTGAAGGAGATGGAAATTCTAATTTCTTCCATTCTTATGCTAGTGGAAGAAGGAACGCTAACAAAATAATCAAAGTCAAAGATGAAGATGGAATGATTATAGAAGATCAACTGCAAATGGAGGAAGTATTTTATCGTTTCTTTCAAAAAAAGTGGGAAGCTAGAGAAAGCAACTTGGAAGGTTGGCCAACAAACAATAATTCCTTAAATTCTATGGAAAGAAGTCATATGGAAACAGAAGTATCCTTGGAAGAAATAGAAGAAGTTCTGCAACAGCTAGAAGGGAACACTTCTCTGGGCAATGATGGAATATCTCATACTTATGTTAAAGCATATTGGAATATTATAAAAGAAGACTTTTGTAAAGCCATAAAATTCTTTTTTAGATATGGAGAGCTTGATAAGGCTTGGAAAGAAACGTTGATTGTTCTTATTCCAAAGGTTTCTAATCCCATTATTCCTTCCAATTATAGACCTATAAGTCTATGTAACACGGTTTACAAAGTGGTAGCCAGGATTCTGTTGAATAGAGTGAATTGTGTCATTCCTAAACTCATTTCTATGGAGCAAGCGGCATTCATCAAAGGGAGATCTCTATCCGATCAAATCATTGTGGCTCATGAAGCTATTCATAAGCTTCGGGTTTCTAAATCATCAAAAGGCCTAGTCTCTTTCAAAGTTGATATGGAGCAAGCTTATGACTCCATGGCTTGGTCTTCTCTAAATAAGGTATTGGAGTACTTCAACTTTCCTCTCAGATTTTCTAAATTAATCTTGGAATGTGTAGTAGAGCCAAAGTTCTCTATTATCATCAATGGTAATTGCTCAAATTGGATTCATGCTAGAAGCGGGTTTCGGCAAGGATGTCCATTATCTCCCATCCTTTTTATTCTTTGTTCTCAACTTCTATCCAATGCTTTTCATCAAAGCTCTTGTGGAATAAAGGTAAATTCGGAAGGTCCTAGAATTTCTCATTTGTTATATGTTGATGATGTGGTCATATTTTCTAAAGCTATGAGAAAAGAAGTGTTGGAAGTGATGCAAATCCTTCACAATTTCTGTGAATGGACAGGACAGAAAATAAACTATGAGAAATCTATGTGTTTATTTGGGAAATATGTGAAGAGAAGATATAAAAGAAGAATTTCTACAATCATGGGTTTCAAACAAGTGAAGGAGTTCAAATATCTTGGTTTGAAGATGACTTTGAGAAGACTTAGAAGAGATGATTTCCAATTTATCATTGATAATGCCATGAAGAAACTCAATCAATGGGGTAGCAAAAACTTATCTCTTCCAGGGAAGATTACTTTGGCAAAATCTATTTTACTAGCTCTTCCAATGTACCATTCAACTCACTCTTTGGCAAATTCTGTTAGAAGAACTGGATAAAATCTGTAAAAATTTTATATGGAACAAAACAAATGGAAGCAGGGGAATGCATTATGTGAGCTGGCCAGATTTATGCAAACCTATTGATCTTGGAGGACATGGTTAACATTCCAACACATCCAAAACTCCTGCTTTAAGAGCTAGATTAGCTTGGAGATTCATAAATGATAAACATTCCTTGTTACACAAAGTCATGGCTTCAAAATACGGTGAAAATTTGGATAAAGGCTATCCCAGTGGCTGTTAATCTACAGCTTTTAAATTGTTGAGAGAAGGATTAAAAAAGCTCAAACCAATTGTAAGATGGAGAATAGCTAATGGAGATTCAGTAGATGCGTCTGAAGATACTTGGATAATGGACAATTGCATTAACAAATGGCCAACATTTGTTGTTCCGTATGATAGCAATTCTGTTCGGGTAAACAAATTCATTCAGGATTTTCATTGGAATGATCAAGAACTAAGCAAATATTTTGGCAACATAACTTATCAACTTATCAATCAAATTGAAATAAAGAAAGATAGTTAGAATGAAGATTATTATGGAATTGACAAAACAAATTCTGAATGACTATATCAGGATTAATCAGCAAATATGAAACTTTACAAATGAAGAGATTTCAATTGGAAATGGATCAGAAAAGCTAAATTAACTGCTCGGTGGAGGTTTTCTGTGGAGAATGAATAGAGAAGCATTACCATCATTTCCAATTCCTTTGTTATAGAAGATTAATACAAAATCCTAATTGTCCAAGAGGAGTGAGAATAGAAGATGTAGAACATATTATTGCAAAATGCAGGAAATTAAGGAAATATTCCAGATTTTACACTATTGGGGATTCTAATTCCATGTTTGATACAAAGAGCATTACTACATTGGATGAGTCCACATTAAAGAAAGAAAGGCGGATGTTGATAAACTTATATTGCAACACAGTGTTTCTAGCTTGGAAAAGTAGAAACAAGTTAATTCATGATGGTGTTGAAAGCAATTCAAGTTATATAGCTTCTAATGCTATTTGCCAATCTGTAATTTCCCTTAATTTTAGTCAATTTAATTTGGGCTTTTGGGATGTTAATCAGTCGTTAAGACTGTCAAAATCTTGGCATCCTCCTCCACCCAATTGGCTAAAGGTTAATGTTGATGCTTCACTTCTTTCTTCACATAAAGCTGGAATAGCTGCAGTTTTCCGAGATAGCAAAGGAAGGTTCTTGTTTGCTTATGGAAAGTCACTTCAACATTGGGATATAGCTCAATTGGAGATGCTTGCTATACAATCTCTAAAGGAGGTGATAAAGGATTGGATGTTCAAATACAAGGGTATTATCATAGAAGGAGACAATTCAAATATCATTTCATACTTCAAAAATGCTTGGAAAACAGGGAGGTTCAAGGATGATGGTATGGAATTTCTTACTAGTTTCAACTTTGTCTTATTTAATTGTATTAATAGAGAATACAATAAGTTAGCAAACCTATGTGCTAACTATGTTCTTTTTAGTAGTTTTGAGTGGGTGGACTGTTTAGAAAATAAGATTCCTCCTTCATTCTTTAAAATTTTGAAGGAGGAATCTAGTTTGTAATTGCTTTCTTTTTTTATTAATCATAAGCTATTGCTTTCTTTCAAAAAAAAAAAAAGATTGCAAGTACTTTATCATGTACATAGTTAATGGGAACAAGTCTTATTAAAAAAAATAATATCACACATTCATATCAAAATGAGTCAACGAGTAAATAATCACAGTTGTAGACCTGTAATCCTTTTGATGAATATAATCATCATCCAATTCAAATAAGTGTAAACGATTAAAAGCTTTGGTGAACAAACCCACCTGTAATACCAAATTACATTTGAGGATAAACATACGTAAATGAGCAAGTACAAGTATGTCAACAAAATATGCTCAGTGACCATCAGTTTATTTACTAGCTAATTTAAATGCTAAGCACTATAGTTAAAATACCTTCATGTAAGGCACCGATAATAAGAGAACAAAAAAAATGCCAGATTAATGAACTATAATCTACTCACATGTATCCATAAGCCTTTAACTGGAGCATTTTAACAAACAGTCTCTCAACTATCAGAAACTATGTATAGATATTAAATTAAAATTTTGTGATACGATCAAGGATATTGAAGCTATACATAAAGTCTAACCACACCAAACCGATTAAAATGAATGAATGAAATATAATTTACTCACTAACAAGATTTATAACTTCAAGAAACCTCTTACAATAATGGCTTAACAATATACACAATATTAACAACAAATAGTCATAAAAGACTATGTGTATTACTGAACTCAAAGAGTTTATATACAAACTTATTAAATTCTTGGAAACATTCACATCCATCAGTTGATATAAGTATATCCAATCATAACAGTAAAATAACTTCTAGATGGTCTATTGATTAGATTACTTGTAAACATATACATATAACACCACCATGAAACTAACTCATGAAGAGTTTTATTCCTTTCAGCTTTATGTTTGCTTCCATACTGAGTAGACGGAAGAGGACCACAATAACATTGAGATCTTCTTGGCCGAATGAAAGCTAGAGAGCATAGTTGGATCGTAACATCTTTACAGTACTGAAGTAGAACCAAAAGCAGGAGCTGATGGGGGTTCTAGTGGGAACACTATTGACACTCATGAAGTTCCTGAAAATTCAAAAGAGTCGTTGTTGCTGCTGCTCTAGCATCTTACTGGCTTATTGAACTTCACGATCTCCTATTGAGCATCCTAACTTCCCATGTTTCCCTTAGTCAATAAATATTAGCTCTAGCTATTTGGAGGAGGAGGAGGAGGAGGAGTGTTAGCATCTCCCACTTCCAGCCATCTTGTCTTAGCCCTTTGCTTTTCCAAGATGCTAGCCTAGCAAGAGTTGAAATAAATTCTTTAACTTTCCACCTCAACTCCATCATCTCCAACAGAACTAAACCCTTCTCTACTTCATCAACTTGTAAAATTAGAATTTCCTTTTCCAACTTTTCCTTTAATAACATCAACTCTTTATATTTTTCTCTACTCCAATAATACATGCTCTTAAAAAATCTGGATATTTTACTACTAAAGAAATTTAGAGCTGAACCAAAATCTTTATTACTCCATGTTTTACAAAGATTATTCCAAGAAACAAGATGTAAACATTTTCATCTCAAATAAATCTTTTTCTTATGATACATATCCATATTCATATTCAGCATTATAGGATAGTGATCCAAATCCACCTTAGGTAAATAAGTAACATACACTGACGGAAAACACAATAAAGCTTCAAAATTTTGTAAGTTTCTATCCAACCTTTCCCAAATCCTTACTAACGCATCCTTGTTATTACACCAAGTATAAAGAGGTCCCTTAAAACCCACCTCTTGAAGATCATTATTAACAATAAACTCTTTTATCTCTTTGGGACCTTGAGAAAACTTAAAATGATTTCCCCCATTTGTCTCCTCAGATATAATAAAATTGAAATGACCTCCCACAATAGTAGGCTGATCGATTAAAGATCTCCTAGAATGCACATCCTTGTTCCCATAAACAATACCAACAATCAAAAGCCTTAAGTTGGGCGAATTGAGTTTACCCATAACACATTGACTCATAGCATTAATAATAAAAAAATTGGACACCTCCTTTTTCCAGAGAACTAAATCCAACCTAAAATTCCAATCACAGGATAATGGAAGCACCCCCACTCATCCCCTATAATTCTAAGAATATCCCTTTTATCCAAATTAGAAAGCTTAGTCTCAACTAACCCGATAAAACACACTCCATTTTCTTTATCAAAATTTCATAAATAGAGAGTTGCTTCTTTTTTCTCACTCACCCTATAGTCCTAGAACACAATAGGATACATTAATAAAGTTTAGGGGATAGATCCCCACCCATAACATTACCTCCTACCTCAAACTTCCTCTTCCTAGAAACCTTTTCAGTGGGACAAAACATTTTCAACCCCTTGTTATGTCTACCTTTATGGGATGAAATTATACCCCCACTTTGACCACCTACCTCCTTCACGCCCGAGACTACTCCACCAGAATCATCTTTGGAACCACACAACATTTATTTATAATTTCAAATCCGCTCACCTCCTTCATAATAACATCCACACACAAGGCTAACCTATCATTATCAACACTGAACTCCATAATAATAATTTGATATGATCTTAAATACATACATCAGATTAATTATAAATATCCACCCTCCTAATATAATCTTTCTCAAGCATCTAGATAGCATTAATATTGACTTTAAAATATTCAAATCCATCTACCTTGTATTGCCCCAAAGTGTCTTAAGTTATCATAGCACTCCAAAAAAAAATAAGTGTCACACAATTTTTGAAGGTCACCATTATAATATCTAGGAAGATTATCTTGCCCAATTTCCATTTGATATGTCTTAACTATCCACTCTGAGCTATGACATTAAAACTAGAAGCATCCAATTTTCTAACCTCCTTTTGATCTACTGAAACCATAGGTATATTGAAATGAAATTTTTTATTCACTTGGGATGAACTTCCCTTATATGGTTCACCTCTTTGCTTCTTCCAAGTAGCTAAAGCCCAAGGCCCATTAGAACCATCACAATAATTCACATCATACTTTCCACCATTTTCGTTATTCACTTCCTCCTTTGAAAAATCCATATTAAGCTTATTAGCATTCAACATCTTTTGATTACTCTATTTCATCTTCAAACTAAAATCCTATTCTGTCTCTATAACAAGATCCACATTAGGACATGAATTTTTCTTCTGTCCAACCGAACCACAATTAAAACAAAAATTCAAGTGACTTTCATATTCCACAGGGTGAAAATATTTCTCAAAACCATCATCAACCCATACTCCAGAGATAACCTTTCAGATAAATTGATTCTATTGCAAATTCTAAATAATTCCATTCAATCCCAATTAAAAGATTGGGTATCAATTATTATAGGTTTTCCTAATCTGGAGGAAATCCTTATAATATTATGCTCATTCTAGCAATGTAGAGGAAGGAAAGGCAATCAAATCCAAACTAGAGAGAGCATTCCCTTTATAGTTCTTGGAGAAGCCAGGTTCCCATTTATCAATACCAATCACATGAACTCCAAAAAACCATGGACCTCCTCTTAGCACCCCATCCTAACTTGCTTGGTTTAGAATCCTCACAAAAACTAATCAAAGCAAATATATATAAATTTGTAACTTCCAAATTGAGCCCACTGACTGTTAAGTTCATTATACAATAAGTTAAATGGCATCCTCTTACCAAGAATCTTGACCACTAGTGAGTTCTCCAAATCTTTGATGTTCTCAACAACATTTCCTATGTGCATTTTGACCGAAGTGTTAGATCGGAATAACATTCAACATCTTCAGGAACATATTCTTATAGTAGTTGGGCCTCTTACAAGATTTAATGACATTTTTTGAAGGTCTGTTCACCTCGCCATTCAGAATTGAGCTTTCACCCTCATCTTCATTATTAACATCTTTTAAGACATTTAACATGTCATCCTGAGGGTTTTCATTAACAATTGGTACATCAGGAACTTTATGTTGACCTCCACGGTGAAGCCAAAAGGACACAGATAAATCAAAATAAAAAATTCGCTAAAATGATTACCTGTAGCTGCTCATCCCGATTCTCTGCAGGAAATCCCGCTCGAATCGTCGGCCCATCCCTCTGCAACGGCGCCGATTTCAGTCGCTTCATACGCGCTCACCTCGATCGAACAACCATAAGCGTCGTTAAATATCGACCAAACTCCTCCTCCCATACGCTGCTCTCAACTCCAAACCACAGCCGAAACTCTTCTCCCGTCCGAACTTCTCTTCCTCTTCCGCTCCAAGCCACGACCTCTTCTCAACTCCATAGGAAAGACCTTCTCCACTGCCGAAGCTCTCTCCATGCGATATCCCTCAGTCTTCCCGACCTCCCGATCTCTCTTCCTTCCCCAACCCTCACTGTCTCTGATCCACTGCTACCGATTTTCGATCCTCCCGTCTAGAGAGAGAGAGAGAGAAAGAGAGAGTAAACACTTACCCAACCTCCAAGCTCCGGCCGAACCTCCATATTCTCCGATCTCCACCTTTGCCCGTGCCGACCCCAAGCCTAGAGAGAGAGAGAGAGAGAGAGAGAGAGAAGGGAAGCTCTACCTGAGCCGACCTCTATTGTATACGCCCCGTTGATCTCTTCCTCTACTCTCCCCGATCAACCTCACCTCAAATTATTGGGTCAGGTGACCGAAGCCATCTCTCCGTTCGGTCGCCAATAGAAATTTGCCATCTGTTAGTCAGTTTTTTTAATTTAATATTAACGCTTTATGTCTTGTCAGAGTTAGCGACCCAACCCGATAATGCTTTTCATTTGAATTCCGAAAAATAAAGAATGGAAACGCCGCACGACATCTTCACTGTTACTCCAACTCCAGCTCTGGTAAGCGCTCTCGGATTCCTCCATTTCCTTTGGTTCTGCATTAGCTTATTCCTGCCGGAGGTAGACGACGAACCTGTAGAAGATCATCAATCAGGAAGAGGTATGGTTGCGCCTAACTTGCGCTTTACTTGCGCTTTCGTTGCGTTTAAGTTATATGTTAAATTTTAGGGTTTTGGGTTTGGTTATAATTTTACCATTGTTTGCTTAATGTAATGTACTGTTCAAATGTTTATTTTCTAATTTTTCACGCTTCTTCTCTTCATAAATGAATGTAGCAAATGATACGAAAGGTTTACGCTATCTTTTAACTTTTAGGGTTTAGTAATAGTTGTATAACTAGCATATATGTTCAATGAGGTGTTAAATTTTTGTTTTTTTTTTCTGAATTTGAAACTTCTTAAAGCTAAATAATTATGAAATATAAGGTTGCGCTATGGTTGCGCTATGGTTGCGCTATAGTTGCGCTATTGTTGCGCTATGGTTCTGATTTTTCTTGTTTTTATAGATGAGGACGCCATATCAAAGGCCAGTAACATCTAGATGTTATGTTACTTCTTTCCGGAAACATTGTGATGCTTATGTCGAGATCATTGATGATGAAGTGGAGCAAACATTAAAGGATCTGAACATTCATCAATTTTTGAAGTTCCCCGCTTTCCAGCAGTGCATACCACTTCTTTTTGAGGTTCTTAAATTTTGGAGTCCTGCTGATGAAGGCTTCATCGTCCTGGGTCATGTTTTGAAATTCACTTCTGACGAGGTTGCTTTGTTGATAGGTAATATTTTGAATATGGAAATTTTATTGCTATATGTTTTTTTAACTTTAACGACTGAAATTTTCTGACAGGTATGCCAAACAGAGGCATTGATATAAAATGGAGGATTGATCCTCTAAATGGACCTCTGTCAACTGAAGTTAAAACAGATATTGCAAATTTAGACAGATTAGCTGATAATGCAACAAAAATTAAAAGAACTTATTATGTTTTGTTATCTAAACCTTTTCTATTCCACTAAATAGTCATAAACCCTAGAGACCCACACTGTCGCAACATAATTAAGTGATGTTTCGCTCTCCATTGAATGGGCTTCCATGCTTAAAGTGAACTTCATGGT
>NW_021319039.1:75128-117812 GCF_001605985.2 Dendrobium catenatum
TCAGTCTGACAAAAAAAAAGCTAAATCACATGAGCATGTAGGATGCTAATGAAGAAATAATTGCTGGTTAATGTGCAAGAAGGGGATTATGTTCTAACTATGAAGAGTGTTAGTGCATAATGTATACTCATGTGAGGTGTCATTCGCAGCAAGGAGTGATGGAAGATCTTTTGGATGCAGAACAATATACCTATAAGTGGTAATCAACAACATACAACGAATGCTATAACATTCCTACAGTCATCAATAGTCTGCAAATAGACACATCGATCTATTGTAGATTATGGAATTTCATGTGTCACGAATTCAATGAATCACCAACAAAGATGAATGAGAGAGTTGTAGTGAACATGACTCATCTATGAAACAATCATGCAGGTAGATGTATCTGTCATCTTTAACCAGAAGAGTTTGACATGCAATGAACATAATAATCTCCTTGTAAATATAAATCAAATGGAAAGTATAACAATGTGTTTACAATCAATCCATGAAATAGAGTTTCCAAGGAATGTTGGAGATCTTCAAGCCAATCAGAATGCAAAAACATCGTGTGACAAACGATACGGTGTATTCATAAGTAAGGACAATTAGCAGATGAGATAACTGTTTCTACAACGCTCCGACAATCAACATCAAGATACAAATAAGCATACTGATCCGCATGCAATCAAGGATGAAAGATCTGCAACATATACAATATCTCTATAAAGACAGATGTATGTACCATATGTCATTGATGGCTAGATGCAGAAAGACTTCAGTAAGTGCAGTATCCTGAAGTCAATTTCAATCTATGGCGTACATCTACCTGCCTACCTACAGCTGTAGTGGATATACTATACGAGATCAAATACCACAACAAAATACATGAAAAATACGACAAGTGCAATCTCTTATGACCTAAAGCAGGAGATTCGTTAGTGCACTACGATCCACCTACAAAAATCAACAAGTAGTGCACAACAGTCTACCTGTACGAAGCAGCAAACAACTCTATTCAGAAGCTGCTACGCCACGCCACCGAATCTGCAACATTCGTACAAGCAGACAGAAGGCGTCTATGAATGCTTTCAAAGTACCCCTGCACGTGCACCATAGTTTGTATACACTTAGGTACACTAAAAGGGGGTAAAAGCAATCAAGAACCCGCATGGGCCCCGGCGAGCGTGTTATTGGTACACATGTGACATCTAGGGATGCTGCACGGGTCAAGAAGTGAATTCTAGTTTGAACCCGATCCTCCTATACGGATCAATAGGAGTCGACAAGGTTCGAACTCTCAAACAAATATACGATTGCCACGACCAGTATATTTGTCTTAATACATTCATAGTAGGCCTTCAAGGCCTATAACAATAAGAATTCACTATTTATGGCATAAAGCATACGAAACCCGATCCCCTGTCAACAGCCAAACAGAGTCGACAAGGTTTAAGCTTTAAATGGAAATGACCCCAAACAACCCGATGATGATCGTGTTGAATGCAGATCTCAACCGGAGGGGTTCCCAGATATCTTCAAATATCTCCCAAATATCTAAAGTCCATTTCAAATATTCCCAAAACTTCACAAAATCCAAAAAATCTCAAAAATCCCAAAATTCCAAAATATTTAAAATGAAATCAATCCATCAAGCACTTAAAGCAAAGCCCATTCACCCTCCGCAATAGTTTGCCGAGGTGGAAAAATTAAAATTTACTCTAGCTCACAAAGAGCCAAATGCCTAGTCGAAAATATCACTAGGATCCATTCTCAAACAATCTCTTGCCAGTAGGGACGTGATACGTGTCCTCTAACCGGCAGTTTTGCTGCAAAATGGCACTGCAGGTAAACGGTTATGACCCGTGGCCCTCTGAACCGAGTGGTTTTACTTCCAAATGGCACCACAGATAGCAGTTATGGCCAGAGCCAATACGCTCCTTAATGGCGTTAAATCCTTGAGATATGAATCAATAGGATATGATTGATAAGGCACAAAGCCCTCCGTTAGCTAAGGTGGATTCAACCCATGGCTGCCGATAAGGATCCTTCTGTCAGGTTGGGTCGACTACCTCCTCTGACTAAGTAGACCAGGGACCCTGATGGCCCGGGACGACGGAACCATGGGATCTTGATCGGATCTATCATCCATTCCCCCACCATCCTCTTTAAGTATAAGATGGTGCAATTTTCAGTTTTAAATATCGAATTTCCAAATATCCAAACCCAATTTCCAAAATCCAATCTATGCTGCTACTATATGCCAGATAACATGTATCTCTATACGTATCTGATTGACGACTAGCCTTAATCGAAAGTTCTCTCTTGTGATCGGGAGGGGTAATTAACTATAGAGGCTTGCACCTATAGGAAACTAGAACTCAGATCATAAAGTCCTCACAAAATGAGGGCAAAATCTCTGGGTAGTGTCTTATCTACAAACTCATCTGCCTTCCAAAATTTACCTCGGAACTTATCAGTTAGAACTCCCTCGCCGAATAAAGAGAAAAGCGAGCGGAGGCCGGGGCCGAATTTTCGGAGCCCACACTTTGAAAACATGAACTTCCACATTTTGCTCAGAATTAGAATGGTTAAGAAATTTAGAAGAAGATTCACCCTTATCATAGAAAATTCTTCCATCATCCATAGCATGGCCTACCAAGTCCATATTAACAATGTCTACATAAACCAATTCCACTAAAACTTATTTACCTTTTCCCGCACAATTGGATGCATTATGATGAGCCAGGATAAGAAGTGACTCTCTTATAAGCAAGGCAGATCCTCTACCATCTATTTAAAATGATGATCAACACTAGACTCATGAAGCGTTCCCCTACCACCAAACATGATTGACCTTCCTCCACCACCAACAGGATTGGCCCTATAGCCCGACAAAAGAGGCCAGTAGTCACCACTCACCATCCAAGACATCCCACTAAAAACATTCTAACAGAAATTCAAAATCTGTCCCTTAACTTGCTTTTTTAGAGTTATTTTCAAATGTACTATTTATGTTATTGTTTGTTTCATCCCTTTTATATATAAACAAAAGTACACGAAATCAATTTTCATTACTTTCTTATACCCTGGAGGGACAAAATAGAAATCATAGTGTGTTAGGGATAAAGAGAATTTTCTTTCCAATTTGAAGAAACTACTATATTATTTTCATTACTGCTTTTATTTTTGGATTCTTATTTCTGAACTACTGAAGACTGATTGGAAGGCATCTCGTTAAGTTCTTCAATCAGAAATTTATTCTAGACTTCTACCTCGAGAGTTATTAAGTCAAACCTATAGGGACACTACAATACTTAAGATAACAAAGAAGATAAATAATAAAGTTTATTCTAATTTTTCATAGAAGATCAGGATATAGTTATATCCCAATCATCATTAAATTTTAAATTTGCAATTGATATGGAAGGCTCCCCAATCACACATTTAATAAATCAAGGGCCTGAATAAACTAAATACTACATGGGTATCACAACCAATCAATTTTTAATGTTTATTTCAAGGCATTCCTTTCTCTTTTTTTTTTTTTTTTTGAAGAAATGCAAATTGCATTAAAAACAATAAAAAAAAAGGCTACAAGAAAAAAACAGACCTATGTGATAGCTAAACCATCACAATCCTTCCTGATCAAGTCAACAATACTTGATGGATGGTCACCCTGAAGAAAAGTATCCCCAAACAAATCACTATAAATAGCATAATGGGCACAAGCATCCACCACACTATTGCCCTCTCTAGAAATAAAATGGAATTTTACATTATTAAAAGTTTCAAGAAAAGATAAATCCATACTGCTAACTATATTCTTCCAGCAATTCTTGAGCACCGATTTCATCAATAAATTGATCACATTGATTTTATCAACTTTCATGTAATACCTTGCTTGCTTACCATCCAATCTTTAATTACATCTTTAAAATTGAAAACTGTTGTTAGCTCCAGAAGTGATATATCCCAATGCAAAAGCTTCCTTCAATATGTTTGCAAAAATCTTCCTTTACTGTCCCTTAAAACACCTGCTATACTTACATCATTAGAATTCAACAACGATACATCAACATTTAACTTAATCAAGTTTGTAGGTGGGGGAAATCAATTTTTAGACAGCACTAATTGTCGGTTAGCTTCCTAGGTATTACAAATTGGAAGAAATAAAGGATACACCGAATAAGAAAGAACTTGTGCAGCAATAGTTGTTGGACCAGGACAATTCTTTCCATGTGTTAGAGAATTCCTTGCTCTCCAGTTCTGAAAAATAGAAGATAAATATATTTTAACTATTCCAGGATTTGTAACAACTAGTTTCTTCAACCTATTTAAACATTGAGAAAAATTATTGAACATAGGTATAGAAATTCCCCACTTATTCAAAGTATCAAAAATTTCCATAAGTTTTTTAAACTGAACATCAATATGGTTAATATCTTCCTCCTCAATACATCCTCTTGGAAAAGAACATAAATCCTGCAGTTTCCTATGATGTAGCCAACAATGTGTTGGTATCAAATTATTGATCAATCTTCATAGAAATAAAGCTTCCTTAGGAGTAAATTTTAACTTTTTAATCCATTTTATATGAATACCATCTATCTGTTGTTTAAATGTAGCTTCAAAAGCCAAAGTTGAAATAGAATTACCAGAATTGCTTGCCAATAGCTCCACTGTATCTTCCTTTATAACAGAAGAAATTGCATTATCTAAAATATTATTTAGCAAATCAGCTGAAAAAAACTTACGCATCAATGGTATATATCAGCTTCCATCATTGTTCATAAGGAAATAAACATTCTTGTTCTCCAGCTCTACATCAAATGTTGTTGGCCATTTATTGAACTTTTTGTCCATAATCCATCTATCATTAAGACTATTAATATTGAAATCATCTAACACTTATTGACCTCCATGTTTTATCCAAAAAAAAAATTAAGATCATACATTGTCCATTGGATCCCTATTTCATGTTCAAATCTCACTGAGTTCGGCGCCGAACCGATCAAATCCCGTAAATCCTTCGCAAGACCTTGAAACCCCACCTCTGTCTTCATTAATAATAGGCAACCCCTGTTCCTTCCCTTTCGCAAGCCATCATCCATTCCCCCACCACCTGCTTTAAATGCAAAATGGTGAAATTTCTAATTTTAAATATCAAATCTTCAAAATTCTCAACCATTTTGAAACTCTTCAATTTCCAAGCCCATGCTGCTACTACATTCCTGATACTACGTATATATGGATACAACGTAATTGATTGACGAGTAGCCTTAATCGAAAGTTCTTTCTTGTGATCGGGAGGGGTAATTAACTATAGGGACTGACGCCTATAAGAAACCAGAACTCAGATCATAAAGTCCTCCCAAAATGAGGGCGAAATCTCTGGGTAGTGTCTTATCTACAAACCCATCTGCCTTCCAAAATTTATCCCGAAGCTTTATCTGTTAAAACTCCATCGTTGAACAAAAAAGCAAACAAACAACAGTAGCAGGCGAAGGTCGGGGCTGAATTTTTGGAGCCCACAACACTTTCCATCTAATTAGTGGATATAAAAAATGAGCTACTTTAATAATAATTCGCAAATATGGAGAAGACCATCTTTTAAACTCATTATTCCATATATTAACACCATATTTTGCTATCAAATACTTCTTAATAAAGCCATTTCGATTGCTAATGAAATGCCAAGCAATACAAACTCTTAATGGTCCTTTGTCACTCTGCTGCACTTTGGATAACAAAATCTCTTGCTTATCAAGTGTACACATCAAATCCTAAGAGATATAATGCAAACCCCCTCTTCCTTGATCTTTCTACCAAATGAAGTTCCTACAAAGCTTATCAAGTTCATGTAAAATACTATTTGGAAACAATGAGTGAGTCATACTAAAACAAGTAATAAACGAATAAACATATTTAATCTACAATATTTTCCCAGCCAAGGACAATGAGAGAGGCCCCCAAGCATTAATTTTTTCCATAGCCTTATTACGAATGAAGTTAAAATAAGCCGCCTTTAGTCTTCTAAGTTCCATATTTACTCCTTGATACTTAAGCTCAACAATAATTCTATAGCCAAGAATTCTATTCAATCTTCTTCTCTTCCGTCGTGAAAAAAGATTTTCCATACATCACCATTGATTTATCTTAGTTAATTCTTTGACCAGTCCAGCTGCAATACACTTTGAGAATTTATATAATGATCTTAACATTAAGCTTCTTAGCTTCTGAAATCAACAAAACATCATCCACATACAACAAATGTGTTTCCTTCGACATGTTTGGAGCAATTCTTATACCAAGATCACTGCCTCTCTCCCAAATGCGTTACCTTCGACATGTTTGGAGCAATTCTTCATTTAACTTGAATTCTTTACCAAATACTAGCCAATTATCAAAAGAGCTACATCTCTTCTTCCATTTTTTTTTTTTTTTTTAAAAAGCTTTCAACAATAGAATGAATATCTTCAGGGCCATCTACCGAGTTGCCATCCTCACCAATAAGTTGATTAATTTTGTTTCCATTTCTCCTGGCTAAAGAAAAAGCATGAAAAAATCTAGAATTTTGATCTCCTTCCTCTAGCCAATGAACCTTAGAACATTGTTTCCACCACGTAGTTAGTCTTCTAAGAGTAACATTAAGATCATGAATCTTCTTTCTTAATTCCAACAGCTTCATTGGGTTCAGCCCACATTGGGATTGTTCTACTTGTAATAACAAAATATCATTTTGCAATACACCATTTAACTCATTTAAATCTCTTTGCTTCTTCTTACTTCAATAGAAGATTTTTGAGAGATACATTGAGTTTCTTTGGAGAATATCTTATTCACTTCCAACATCGATCCTTTCTCTTCCAAGCATTGATAACCACTCCTCTCACAACCTCATAAGAGCACCAAACATTTTCAAATTTAATATATCTATGATTGAAAGCACTTGAATTGAGGAGATTAATAACAATAGGACAATAGTCGGATGCCACTCTAGGCAAATGTTTAACTACAGCAACTAGAATCTGACAAAGAGCTTTGGAATTGAGACAAATTCTATCTAATATTTCCCAAATCATTGCAAGACCTTCTTTATTATTGCACCACATATATTTTGGCCTAATAGACCCAATATCACGATAATCATTCCTCAAAAGAAAGTCTTTCATCTATTAAAGACATATTGAGAACATGAATCTTTTGCCTCCCTTTTCTTCTTCTTTTGAAAAGATACAATTAAAATCCCCTCCTATAATATACGGCTTGTCCATGATGGTGTATTTTTCTATCAATTCTCATAGCTTCCTCCTTTCAAACTTATCTTTATTTCCATATAAAACTGCTACATTCCACATTACATCATTCATATCTTTTAAGCACCAAATAATACATTGGTTGGAATAATTTAATATAGAAAATAAAGAATTATATTTCCTCCATAAAGCTAAAATGCCACCTGAAGTCCTATTTGCATCAACATGGAAGAGATCCCAATCTAGTTTACATAAAGCTAAAATACCACCTGAAGTCCTATTTACCAATAATTCTTATAACCTCTTTGCAATCCATAGATCCAATTTAGTTTCCATAATTCCACTAAAGAAAACATCATTATCATTAACCACACTTCTTAGGTAGTGGGAGCTTCTTTTTTCTTCTCTCCCATACAATTCCAAAAAAGAATTGAAGACATTAAGAAACAAATGGGAAGAATCCCCCAGTGCCCTGATTACATTCACCTCTTCTACCTCTTAGACTTTCCTTAAGTGGTCCAAAACTAGTAGAATACTTCTTCATTTTATTCTTCTTAATACCAGAATTTGAGGATGAACATTTCTTCATTCCAATTGTCTTCACTTTATTTAGACCTTTGTCAACAAATTATTCTACAACTGCACTTTCTTTACTCTCAGGATTGTTTTAGTCTTCTTTTCTAACATCAGCATTTTGCTCCCATTGAATTTCATCAATTCTTCCTTCTTTAACATCAACTGTCAACACAACAGAATTAATTTTCTCCTCAATAATATTTGGCTTCATTCTATCAGCATTTCAACAATTATCTTGTTGCTCCTCTACATTTGTATCCTATAAGAAATCTATATTATTTATAAAAATTTCTATATTGCAAATTACTATTTTTTCACTTTCCATATCAGCATTCTTCATTTCTGAAGATTTTTTCTAATCAGCAGGAGTCATATCTTTATTGGATAGTTGAGCAACAACTTCCTTCTCAATAATACCATCATCTGCTACAATAGAATTTATATTATCAACCAAATTTATAGTTTCCTTTTTCAATGCATTTGTTGCATCAATAACAACACTATCAATATTAAAAGGCTGCTTACCCAGGCTTTGTACACTATTATCATTAGTCACTGCAACAAATTCCTTCCTTTTATGAATAGAATTGGCCTTGTATACAATACTTATTTGCTTTTTAGAAAATCTCCCACCACTAAATTTACCAATGTTTCTAGATTTAAAACCAGCATTAGGTCTTCTTCTTCTGTAATTAAAATGGATCCAAGAGTTGAATTAATTCTTCAGAGTCATTCATAAAATTTTTATCAGAGTAGGACTTACTTATTTTCGGTTCCTTCATAGTTCTGTGGGCTCCGAAAATATGGCCCCGGCCTCTGCTCGCTCGTTTTCTTTTTATTCGGCGAGGGAGTTTTAACTGAATAAGTTTCGAGGTAAATTTTGGAAGGCAGATGGGTTTATAGATAAGACACTACCCAGAGATTTCGCCCTCATTTTGTGAGGACTTTATGATTTGAGTTATGGTTTCCTATAGGCGCAAGCCCCTATAGTTAATTACCCCTCTTGATCACGAGAGAAAACTTTTGATTAAGGCTAGTCGTCAATCAGATACGTAGAAATACATGGTATCTGGCATATAGTAGCAGCATAGATTTGGATTTGGAAATTATGTCTGAATTTGGGTTTTGGTATTTGAAAAGATTTGAAAAGTTTGATATTTAAAATAGAAATTTCACCATGCTTTACTTAAAGTGGATGGTGGGGGAATGGATGATGGACCCGATCAAGATCCCATGGTTCCGTGGTCTCGGGCCATCGTGGCCCCTGGTCTACTTAGTTAGAGGAGGTAGTCGACCCAGCCTGACAGAAGGATCCTTGTTGGCAGCCATGGGTTGCTTCGTCCAAGGGGATCTTGTGGACCTGGGTTGGATGTTTGTCTAAGGGGATAAATTTGAATCCACCTTAGCTAACACAGGGCTTTGTTCCCTATCGATCATATCCTATTGATTCATATCTCAAGGATTTAACGCCATTAAGGAGCGTATTGGCTCTGGCCATAACCGCTATCTATAGTGCCATTTGACGACAAAACCACTCGGTTTAGAGGGCCCCAGGTCATAACTGTTTACCTGCAGTGCCATTTGGCGGCGAAGCTGCCGGTTAGAGGACACGTACCATGTCTTTACTGGCAAGAGATTGTTTGAGAATGCATCCTAGTGATATTTTCGACTAGGAATTTGGCTCTTTGTGAGCTAGAGTTTATTTGAATTTGTCCACCCCGGCAGACTAATGCGGAGGGTGGATGGGCTTTGCTTTAAGTGGGTTGATGGATTGATTTTTATTTTAAATATATGGATTTAAATGAGTTTGGATTTTGCTGAGCATTGGACTTTGTGGGGTTTTTGGATTTGTGTGGATATTTTAGTGGAATTTAGAATATTTGGAATTAACCCCTCCGGTTAATGTCTACATTTAACATGGCCATCATCGGGGTGTTTGGGGTCATTTCTGTTTGTATCTTGAACCTTGTTGACTCTGTCAAGCTATGGACAGAGGATCGGGCTTTGTAGGTTCTATGCCTTTGAGAGTGAATTCTCTTAATTTTAGGCTTTAAAGGCCTAAAACAAATATTCTGGTCACCACGGCCACATATTTGTTTATTGGTTCGAACCTTATCTACTCCTAATTATCTATATAGAAGGATTGGGTTTGAACTTGAACTCACTTGTCAACCCGCGCTGCATCCCTAGACGTCATGTGTGTACCAATAACACGCTCGCCGAGGCCCATGCGGGTTTGGATTGTACTTTCCCCTTTAGTGTACCTATGTGTATACAATTTATAGTGCACGTGCAGGGGTATTTATTTCAGACTTTGTTGACGCCTTCTATCTTCTTGTATAAGGGTTGCAGATTCGGTGGCGTGGCATAGCAGCTTCTGAATAGAGTTATTCACTGCTTCGTATAGGTAGACTGTCGTGCACTACTCGTTGTTTTCTGCAGGTGGATCATAGTGCACTAACTAATCTCCTGCTTCGTTCGTAGATGCTTGTATTCATTGTAACTCTTTGGCACTTTTCTTGTGGATATTATATTGGGTACACTATGGGTCTTCTATAGTAGTTTATAGGAGTATGCATCTGTCACCAACCCCTCCATGCACACTGATTGGTGTTGACTATATAAGGATATTATACCCACTGCATATATGTTGCTATAATCTATAAAAGCTCTTTTCATTGTATATTGCATCATATGTATCTTTCCTTGATTTACATGGCTTTCATCACCACCTTGTGAACAATCTGTCGAATATACGAGTGTATGGCTATATTTGAATAGAACCTATCACTTCTACATCATTTCAATCGATGTTACTTATGAGTGGATTGCCAGTTCAATTTGTATTGACTTCAAGCATGCCATTATCACTCATGAACTATCACAAGTATCCCATAGTTTTTCGTAAGGGATTCTCATTCTTCCTTCACTAGCTAGTTGATGTTAACTACTAGAATATTGTGATGACCATTTCCTTTGATGTATCTTCTTGGAGATTGATTGTCGTATTTAAGTGATACTCATTACAACTCCCCCAAGCATATTCTGTTAGCATATCATCATCCCACTTGCATTTTTATTAGTGTCTTCATTCAAATTGAGATGATTATCCTTCATTTGCCATTGATTGTAAACATATCATGTTGAAAGTTTGCGACTATTCCACTTGATCACTAACTTGCACTTGATTGCATGACCTTTGAATGAGTACTTTACCTTTAAATTAATGTGACAACTCCTTATCATTTCATTGGAGCTTTGATGCCATCATTCAAATCAAGTTCTACTTGATTTTGAAGCAAATGAGACTCAAGATACAAGTTCAAGTTTGAGTCAAAAATGTTCAATCAAATTCATTGTCCAATGTCATTTGATTAGAGTCCGAGATGAGTTGAGCCCCGAGATTTGACTTGTGCTCATAGTATTTTAAATATTTATTTGGGGATCTCGGCATGAAGCGCGATGTCGACACAAATAAATATTTAAAATGCCCCCAGTCTTTAGGGATATTTGTAGATATTATTCAGGGTGCTCATTCCATGGCCTTGAATTGAGCCCCGAGATTTTGATTCTTCTGTCTTGTGCTTTGTGCTGCGGACATTGATGGAGAATTGTTTGATTTGTCTTTGTTGACTTGCCAAGTGATTTTTGTACTTTCGGCCCTATGCTTCTAGCTTTGACAAGCTTGTTGAAGGAGTAGATGTCGATGACCTAAACCATTAGATTCGTACCAGGTCGATGGCGAAAAGTCATCGGTCCAGAGCTTTGTGCATAACGGACTTGTTGATGACAGAATCCACTTAGTTCAGCCTTGATCTTTATGTGAACATTGGGATAGTTTTCTTCGGTCCTTTGCTTTGTGCTTTGACGGACTTGTTTAAGAAAAGTTCCTTCGATCCTTGCTTTGTGTTTTACGAATTTGTTGAAGGATTTACAGGTTCTGGATTCAGTTGATAGTACCGAACATAGGTAGTATCTTGATCCTTAACCACGTGAGATGACTTTAATCTGATCACTTGAGTTCATCAGATCGAGAGAGATGGGATTTGACAGCTCTTCATCCTCTGGTTGCTGAGATGGGGGTCCTCTACTGTGGCCTTTCTTATGGCTTATTGATTAGATGGAGCTACCAGCGATCCGGCCATATTTGGGCTTGTTGGATCTGACCTTTTACACCCATTCAGGCTTCAGACTTGAGCTATGGGAATTGCACTCCCCAATACTGATTTTGCTGAAGTTGGTAGATTTGGAGTCATCTTTTGTGGTTGCAGATTTTGGAGCCTACGAATATTTGGTAGTTGCTCAAGACTCATTCTTCCACTAGAACTTTTGATTCTCCAGTCATTTAGGAGAATTTTATAGACTACAAATCCTTAAACTGGTCGAGTCAAATTAGCTTTTGTACTTTCTACAGTCCCTACTGACTGATTGACGAAGTGGGGGTTCCACTACTATGGCCTTTCTTATGGCTTGTTGAGTAGACGGAGCTGCCAGCGATCCGACCATATTTGGGCATGTTGGATCCAACCTTTTACACCCATTCGAATCTTAAGCATCAGGCTGTTGAAAGACTTCAAGCTTTTCTGGCTCAATTTTATAGGAGTGCGTAGCCACAAAAGTCTCTTTCTTGACCTTTGAGTCTTGATTTATTGGAGAAGGTGTTGTCTTGATCTTTTGAGAGATCACCTGCATATTATTTTGGAAAATAAGTATGTTGTATTCTTTAGCACAAAACAACATTTGAATTGATAATTTTAAATATTTATTCGGAGATCTTGGCATGCAGCGCGATGTCGACCCGAATAAATATTTAAAATGCCCCATGTCTCGTAAGGACATTTCAAAGTAGAATAAATTTAATATTTTGAAATTTTAAATATTCATTTGGGGATCTCGGTATGCAGCGCGATGTCAACCCGAATAAATATTTAAAATGTCCCCTGTCTCGCAGAGACATTTCAAAGTATAATAAATTTGATATTTTGAAATTTTAAATATTCATTTAGGGATCTCGTCATACAGCGCGATGTCGACCCAAATGAATATTTAAAATGCCCCCAGTATTTAGGAATATTTGTAGATGTCATCCAGGATGCCTCTTTTCGTAACTTTAGCTTGACTTCTGAGATTTTGATTCCTTCTGCCTAGTATTCTGGGTAGCGAACTTGATGAAGGGTTATCTGATTTGTCTATACTGACTTGTTAGAAAATTCGCATGCCTTCTGCCCTTTGCTTCTAGCTTTGGCGGGCTTGATGATAGATGCCGGTGACCTAAACCTTTAAGTTTACATAAGGTCGGTGGCAAGATGTCATCCATTGTGGTCTCAGATTTGAATTCTACGAGCATTTGTAATTTCTCGCGACTCATTCTTTCCATTGGAACTTTGATTCTCTGGTCAATTAGGAGTCTTCTGGACTACGACTACTAGAACTCGTAGAGTCAAATTGGCCTTCGTTATTCCTACAGTCCCTACTGATGGGTTGACAAAGTGGGGGTTCTGCTACTACGGCCTTTCTTATGGCTTATTGAGTAGACGGAGCTGCCAGCGATCCGGCGATATTTGGGCGGGTTGGATCCGACCTTTTACACCTATTCGAACCTTAAGCTTAAGGTTGTCGAAAGACTTCAAGATTCTTCGGCTCAATTTGTTATAGTGTATAATCAAAAAAGTCTCTTTCTTGACTTTTGAAATCTTGATACACTCGAAGGAATGAAGTCATGAACTTTTAGAAAAATCACCCACATACACTTTGAAAAAGATTTTATTATATTCTTTAGCATGAAAGAATATCTGTATTGATAATTTTAAATATTTATACGGGGATCTCGGCATACGGCATGATGTCGACCCAAATAAATATTTAAATGCCCCCTGTCCAATAGGGAGATTTTGGATAGGCTTTGTATTTAAAAATATTAAATATTTATTCAGGGATCTCGGCATGCGGTGCGATGTCAACCCGAATAAATATTTAAAATGCCCCCAGTCTGATGGGGGATTTTGAAATGCATTCTTGCTATACAAGAGAATTTCAAAATATGAATGTATCGCACATAAATGTGTATTAAATACATACTTTTTTCTTGGGTAATTTTATGCGTAGTATATTTTTTTTTAGATATCGACCATCAATCGATGATCATAGGTCTCTGACCCTCCAGGTCTAATAACTTATAAGATCCCCCCTTGAAATACCTCCTTGATAATAAAGGGGGCCCTCCCAATTGGATACGAATTTGCCACCAATTTTTCGATGTGAGATGATTGGTCTTCTCAACACCAGAACCAATTCTCCTTCTTGAAATGTTAAAGGACAAACCATCTGATAGAATGATTTTATCATTCCTCCTCGATAGATTTCTAGATTTTGTTGAGCTTCTAACCTGAGTTCATCAAGTGCGTCGAGTTCTTTCATTCTTAAATGAGCATTCTTGGTTTCGGCAATCATCTGTTCTTCTATCTCCAATCTCATTCTCCTTGAAGCTTGCTTGACAGGTATGACATCTAGTTTGATGACTAATCTGTGAATCGCCACATCAGGGGATAAGCTATACATCTTAGTGTATGTCCAGGCAAAGCAACCACTGAATTCACAGAGAATCTCTTTCATTTTCTCTGCTTGCTCTTTGAGAAGAACGTCACTGGTGAAGGTCGGGCAATAATCTTCTCCAGTCTGAGAAGATAGATTTGAAAAGTGATGGGATTTCTTGAAGGATTCTTCAAGATGTTGACCATCGATAACATTATCATAGGGGTCATCTTTGGGACCTACTTTTGATGAATTTCTTTAATGGTGGATCTCCAGGGGTACACACTAGATGTCACACCATTATTTGAAAAAAATTTCTAAAGATATAGGTCTCTATATTTATTTTTACTTATGTCAGGACCTTTCGACGGTGAATTCTTGGACATGCGTCCAATTGTCACACCCCGATGCTCACCGTACATATCTTGATTCTTTCTTCGTGTTACCATCATTAATATATGATATCTTTTTCTTCTATCGGGACCTTTCAATGATGGATCTTTGGATATAAGGACCAAATGTCACATCCTGATATTCGACGTACACATTTTTATTATTTCTTTGCTCTACCATAATAAAAGATTGTAGCTTTTAGCTCTATCGGGAACTTTCAATGATGGATCTTTGGATATAAGGACCAAATGTCACATCCTGATGTTTACCGTATAGAGCTCAATATCATCATTATTTTTTACTGCTACTATAGCATTTAGACAACTAGCCAAAGATGGAAAGAAAAACCAATCCCCAACGGAGTCGCAAGAAATCTGTGGGCTCCAAAAATTTGGCCCCGGCCTCCGCTCGTTCGTTTTCTTTTTATTCGGCGAGGGAGTTTTAACGAACTAAGTTCCGAGGTAAATTTTGGAAGGCAGATGGGTTTGTAGATAAGAAACTACCTAGAGATTTCGCCCTCATTTTGTGAGGACTTTATGATCTAAGTTCTGGTTTCCTATAGGCGCAAGCCCCTATAGTTAATTACCCCTCCTGATCATGAGAGAGAACTTTCGATTAAGGCTAGTCGTCAATCAGATACGTAGAAATACGTAGTATCTGGCATATAGTAGTAGCATAGATTTGGATTTGGAAATTATGTCTGAATTTCGGTTTTGGTATTTAAAAAGATTTAAAAAGTTTGATATTTAAAATAGAAATTTCACCATGCTTTACTTAAAGTGGATGGTGGGGGAATGGATGATGGACCTGATCAAGATCCCATGGTTCCGTCGTCCCGGGCCATCGTGGTCCCTAGTCTACTTAGTCAGAGGAGGTAGTCGACCCAACCTGACAGAAGGATCCTTGTCGGCAGCCACGAGTTGCTTCATCCAAGGGGACCTTGTGGACCTGGGTTGGATGTTTGTCTAAGGGGATAAATTTGAATCCACCTTAGCTAACAGAGGGCTTTGTGCCCTATCGATCATATCCTATTGATTCATATCTCAAGGATTTAACGCCATTAAGGAGTGAATTGGCTCTGGCCATAACCGCTATCTATAGTGCCATTTGGCGGCAAAACCACTCGGTTCAGAGGGCCCCGGGTCATAACCGTTTACTTGCAGTGCCATTTGGCGGTGAAACTGCCAGTTAGAGGACACGTACCACGTCTTTACTGGCAAGAGATTGTTTGAGAATAGATCCTAGTGATATTTTCGACTAGGCATTTAGCTCTTTGTAAGCTAGAGTTTATTTGAATTTGTCCACCCCGGCAAACTGTTGCGGAGGGTGGGTGGGCTTTTCTTTAAGTGAGTTGATGGATTGATTTTTATTTTAAATATATGAATTTAAATGACTTTGGATTTTGTTGAGCATTGGATTTTGTGGGATTTTTGGATTTGTTTTGATATTTGAGTGGAATTTAGAATATTTGGAATTAACCCCTCCGGTTGAAGTCTACATTTAACACGGTCATCATCGGGGTGTTTGGGGTCATTTCCATTTGTATCTTGAACCTTGTCGACTCTGTATGGCTGTGGACAGAGGATCGGGTTTCGTAGGTTCTATGCCTTTGAGAGTGAATTCTCTTAATTTTAAGATTTGAAGGCCTAAAACAAATATTCTGGTCACCAAGGCCACATATTTGTTTATTGGTTCGAACCTTGTCGACTCCTATTGATCTATATAGAAGGATCGGGTTCGAACTTGAATTCACTTGTCAACCCGCGCAGCATCCCTAGACGTCACGTGTGTACCAATAACACGCTCGTCGGGGCCCATGCGGGTTTGGATTGTACTTTCCCCTTTAGTGTACCTATGTGTATATAATTTATAGTGCACGTGCAGGGGTATTTATTTCAGACTTTGTTGACGCCTTCTGCCTGCTTTGCAGATCCGGTCGCGTGGCGTAGCAGCTTCTGAATAGAGTTATTCACTGCTTCGTACAGGTAGACTGTCGTGCACTACTCGTTGCTTTCTGCAGGTGGATCGTAGTGCACTAACTAATCTCCTGCTTCGTTCATAGATGCTTGTATTCATTGTAACTCTTTGGCACTTTGCTTGTGGACATTATATTGGGTACAGTATGGGTCTTCTACAGTAGTTTATAGAAGTATGCATCTGTCACCAACCCCTCCATGCACACTGATTTGTGTTGACTATATGAGGATATTATACCCACTGCATATATGTTGCTATAATCTATAAAAGCTCTTTTCATTGCATATTGCATCATATGTATCTTTCCTTGATTTACATGGCTTTCATCACAACCTTGTGAACAATCTGTCGAATATACGAGTGTACGGCTATATTTGTATAGAACCTATCACTTCTACATCATTTCAATCGATGTTACCTATGAGTGGATTGCCAGTTCTATTTTTATTGACTTCAAGCATGCCATTATTGCTCATGAACGATCACAAGTATCCCATAGTTGTTCGTAAGGGATTCTCATTCTTCCTTCACTAGCTAGTTGATGTTGACTACTAGAATATTGTGATGACCATTTCCTTTGATGTATCTTCTTGGAGATTGATTGTCGTATTTAAGTGATACTCATTACAACTCCCCCAAGCATATTCTATTAGCATATCATCATCCCACTTGCATGTTTATTAGTGTCTTCATTCAAATTGAGATGATTATCCTTCATTTGCCATTGATTGTAAACATGTCATGTTGAAAGTTTGCGACTATTCCACTTGATCAAAAACTTGCACTTGATTGAATGGCCTTTGAATGAGTACTTTACCTTTAAACTAATGTGACAACTCCTTTTAATTTCATTGGAGCTTTGATGCCATCATTCAAATCAAGTTCTACTTGATTTTGAATCAAATGAGACTCAAGATACAAGTTCAAGTTTGAGTCAAAAATGTTCAATCAAATTCATTGTCCAAAGTCATTTGATTAGAGTCCGACATGAGTTTCTTTGTAGTTTGTTCAAGTTTATAATAAGTTCACTAATGTCCAGTTCAAGTCCCTTGCTGTCTTGTAGAGCTCAAGTCCGAGTTCAATATAAGTTCAATCAAGTTCTCTTGGGTCCATGTCTTGTTCAAGTTCGATCTCCAAAAGCTTTGAGTTCAATGTCAAAGTACAACTTGCAAGTTCAAGTATGAGCTTAAACTGAATTCCTTGTGGTCTAAATTGTAAGTTCACTTGAGTTCAAATCAAGTCCTTTGCATGAGTTCAGGTCCGAGTCCAAAATGAGTTCAATCAAGTTCGGGTTCATTTCAATTAGAATTGAATTCATTTTGGTTTCAAGTTCAATTAAATAGATTGAATCAAGTCCACAAGTCCCATTTTCTCCAAGTCCTTATCTGTATTTCAGACAAAATTTTGGTAGCCTCTCGGCGTCTCCCCCGTTTAGGGGAAAAACCAAGAGGCCGCCTCCCCGCCACGTCAACAAAGACGTGCACGGTTGGTGTTGGTGAGACACTACGGCAGGTTTTTTTTTATTTTTTTCTCCCACCACGCCAACAAAGGCGTGCATGGGGTTTTTAAAAAGTGTTTTATTTGAAAAGAGGACAGTTTGATTTCCCCCGGCCCGGGGGTACTTATAAGCAACCTCGCCTCACCGTAGGTGTGGCACCGGGGTCCCATCCCACCACGCGCACCAAAGGCGTTCTTGGGGCGGTTTTCCGGTTCGCCACGAACATTGAAGCAGAGTTTTGAGTTTAGAAAATTTCATACCTCCGCGGGGTTGTCGTGGTGGACACGTGGATCAAGGGGTCACTCGCCTACCTCGTCGTAGGTGTCGCACCGGGATCCCATCCCACCACGCGCACCAAAGGCGTGCTTGGGGCGGTTTTCCGGCCCGACATGAATGTCGAGGTAATAGAGTGGAAGGGAACATTTTTTTTATTTTTTTTTTCATAATTAATTATAATTAAGATTAAATTTAATTGCTCTCGTTATTACTCCCGCTCAAAATGTTGTAACCTCCGATCCTAACAGAGAGGAAGCGTCGGGTAGGGAGTCGGACCGCGGGGAGGAGTTCGGGTTTAGGAGAGAAAACCAAATGGGGAGCACGACTGAATGGGATCGGGCGGCTACAGGTAGGCACGACAAATCTCTCTCTCTGCGTGGATGAAAGGAAGCTGGCACATGGAAACAGAGGATGCGGGATGCTCGCGGCTTCAGGAAGATCGGGCTGTGGAGATCGTCGGCGAGACTGGGCGGCTGAGGAAATCGGGAAGAGCGAGGAGGCTTCGGCAGTGGAGATCGAGCGCAGGAAGAGAGAGAGTGTCGTGGATGTGGGAAGAGGAGTCAGAGAAGCAGTCGTGTTCGTGGGAGAGAGCAGCGACTGAAGGCTCCATCTGCTCTGGTATTTAACAACGCGTTTGGGCTCTCGATTGAGGAGAGGTCGCAGGATTTGCAGGATCAGACGCGAATGACAGCGCGTCTACAGCGTCTCAGCGGGATTTTGGCAGGGATTCCGGCAGAAATCATGGATCCGCCGGGTATGATTTTGATTTTTTTTTTTTTTTTTTTTACTGGTTAATACTTAGAGGACAACAAGTTCTTGCTTCATAAGATTGCTTATTGATAACTTCATCCACCATATTATCCCCTCGTAAAGTAGCATTAAGAGAAACACCATTTTTGTTACATTTTTGTAAATCATGTCCCACTCTACCACACTTATATCATAAAGTAGAAATTTTTTTCATATTGAATTTTCTGAAAAAAATCTCCCTGAACAACCTTCCATCCATACACTTAATGGTAGTTTTTTGTCAAGTTTAATACAAACACAAACCCTGGAAAATTCTCTCCTCCCCTAGTTAAGCATATTTCCATCCTAATACATTGGTGGACTTACCATAGAAGAAATTCTACAAATATAAATATCATACAAACAAAATAATGGGAGATAAGGAAATTTGATCCAAACTGGAGAGAACAAATTATTCATTATTAAAGGGGAGAATTCAGGACTCCAATTTTCCAGTCCAACAATGTGACCACCTACAAACCACAGACCTCCACTAAGCACAGCTTCTTTGATTTCAACAAAAGGAAATGAAAACATCATCGAATCATTTCCTGAATTAGTAAGATTAAAAGTACCCAAATGACTCCATTACTTCCTTAGCTCAATGCTAATAGCTGAGAAGGGAATAGCATCTCCAAAAACTTTAATCACCACAAAATTCCTAAGTCTATTGATATTTGATATTTCATTATCCATATGTAACTTTACTGCAACACCATCTTCTGACGTTATAACCTTATTCTCAGGATTAGTAATCTTGATATTGGATCTCCTTCTTCTGCTAGTATTCTCAGGATTAGAAATCTTGATATTGGATCTCTTTCTTCTACTAGTATCAACTCCTCCCAGATTACCTGCATAATTTGTATTACCTTGCTCCTCGCCATTACTTTTAGGATCATTATTCTCAGCAGATAAAATAGAATTTTTTAACATTATAGAATCCATCAAATAAGCATTTAAAAAAAATCAAAATTTAAATTCTAAACAACTTGCGCATAAGTCAAAAACACCTTATTATCCACAACATCAACAAAAGTAGGTTTTGAGAATCTATTAACAAATAATTTCACACCAGATGATAGAGAAGCTTCATAATCTTTAAATTGCAGCATAGAATCATCTTAGTTACACTTCTTTAAAGGCATTATTTTATCCACATCACAAACCTCTTTACCCTTACCCGAGTAAGAAGTACTAATATGATACACAGAAGAAAAAATAGTTTCAGGAACCTCCTTGATGATTAACGGGGCACCTCTAAACAAACTTCGAACATGATACATTAATAAAGAAGGAATGATCACCGGTGAATGCCGTCGATCATCCCCCTCCATATCCAAAATGAAAATAAATTCAAAAACACAAACTTTCTTAATCTACGAAAATGAGACATTCTCACTCTAGGAAAGCTTCTTTGCCTATTTGAGTGCTAAAGAAGTGTCCTTTCAATCCATTCCTTGAAGGTTACTTAATATTCAATTTCATGACTGATCGTCTGATGATATGGGTAATTAAATTGCCCAACTTTACCCATATCTTTTGGTTTCTTAAATTCAGTCAATTTGAACAATTTTCGTTAGAAGATTTTTGAAGATTATTTTTATAGCTTCCCTTTTGAATGAGTAGATTTTTTAAGTGTCTTAAACCTCTACACATACTCTTCTAGAGTTATATAAGGTCTATATCTAAATTTTTAATCATTCTGTGATATGTTTTTTTTTTAATACTAAGGAGGATGACTTAGTTTTTCTGTCTGAATTATATTGGTTATTTTTCTTTATCAACTACAGACACTAACCCAGATTACTTTTCTAAAACCTTTTAAAGTTGTACTTTTTTATTTTTATAAGAGATTAATCTTTTAAGAACATAGTATTCATCTTCTTCTTCCTCCTCATTTTCAATATTTACTAGATTCACTCTTATTTTTATCTTATCTATTTCTTTTGATTATCATGTATCCACCATGAATACACTTTTAATCCTCTCTTTATCTAAAACATTCAAAGCTCATCAGTTTTTTTATTAATCTATTTTCTTTATGCTTTCTTTCAAGTAACTCATAATCTCTTTTATAGATTTCCCTGACACATTTACCATGTCGACTAGGATATAGTCCTTCTTGATAGAAGAGTCTACTTAATCTTTACTCTTCTTTCACCTTTCTTCCACTAAACTTTGCTTTTTTATGATAGGTGTAGCAGAAGTGGTAACTATTTTAGGCTGCCAAACCCTCTTCTCATTATATTATGAGTTTGACTGATTTGTTGGTGATTAATGAGACAAGTATTGATGGGAGACTTTAGTCACTTCACTTTTGTCTTCTATAGATTTGGGAGGATTGACTAAATTATAACTTTGATGATTCACAGTAATTACTAATAGGAACAAACTTATGACTTATTTTGGAGAATCCTCTTGACTCTCTTGGATGATGTATCAATATTGATGACTTTGCATATTTCATACCCCATAGATTTTTCCCTTCTCGGGTGGAGGAATAACCTTCTCTCTACACAAAATTTTGATTCAAGTCAGGTAGAGATAACTCCCTTCCGCATTTTCAAAAAATTAAGATTATCCATAAAATTTAGCACAATTATGACATGTGAGATAACCCCCTTCCATAAATTTAGTTCATCTAACAAGTTCTTAAATTTTATCTTTCTCTCAAATAAAGAGACTACATATCCATAAATTTTGGCACAATTACAACATGTAAGATAACCCCCTTCCATAAATTTAGTCCATCTAACAGGTTCTTAAATTTTATCTTTCTCTCAAATAAAGAGACTACAGCATGTGCTTTAGATATGGGAGGAAGAAAAGAGTTTGCTATTCTTAGAACATTTTCCTCTCCAACAACATAAGATAGAGGATGAAATTTATTTAGAATTGCTGCTAAAGAGTAGAATAGAATTTTAAACTTTTCTCTTATTAGTTTAACTAAATTTATTTTAACTACCTCACCTACAACATTTATCAAATTATTTTCTTCTAACAACTTTTCCATCTCTGCTCTACACCACAAATGATGATTCTTGTTTCTTTTTTGAGATTTAGTCATCTCTATGGTGGTAGAAGATGGCCCCATCTCAAATTTGCCCATATAAAGAGGTTCAGATACAATTGGTGACTTTCCTTTCTAGCTCTCAGATAGCCTCGAAAAAGAAAAGAGGGAAAACATAGAAGGTTTAGTAGCTGCAGGGGTAACAATAGACCCACCTTTAATTGTACTTTTAGTAGGTAGAGATTAAATAGACATGGTAGGAGTACATTTAATTTGGACCAACTCAATTTGTGGTCTATTAAAGTTAACTTGGATATTATCCATTAATCCAAACTAAATCAATGTAACATCAGCAGATAGGACTAGGTTGACAGACATGCTAATGTAGTTGTTGGTGAAGAAGAAGATTAAATTTTTAGATATCTTTCATAATTGAACAGAATTTATTATCAATCTCCAAAGTTCACTGACCTTTAGAAAATAAATTAATCTAAAGAATATAGTGATTAAATTTTATAAAATCCCCAAAGCATAATTAAAATAACATTAATCAAAACTTTCTAAATTTGATTTTTTTTTTTATGATTTCTAATATGAACCTAGTCGATGCAAACATAGACTAAATAAGTGATTAAAATTTAAATTACAGATTGATTTTAACAATTTGATGATAACTCCGATCCAAGTGACATTGGGTTGGAGGGTATCATTTAAGTTTAATTTGAGTTTGAATTAAGATGATATATTTTAACACGAATTAGATTTAAATTTAGATTATGAATTTAGTGAAAAGATTTTGTGTAAGAGAGGAAATGAATTTAATATCTACAATCAAAAGATAGAAGTTTACATTGACATGTAAAACTACATATGGGAAGAACACCTATATGACCTAGGAAAAATTTAGTATTCTAGTTGGCCTAGTCAACTTGGTTTTTAGGATGAAACCAAGTAACCATGGGTTTACATATTTATGTGAATAAAATTGGACATATAAGATTAAAATTTAAATTATATACAAGACTATATAAAGGAAAAACCCTTACCTGACCTAGGATCAATTCAGTATTCCAATGGCCTAGTCTTCTTGGTTTTTAGGATGAAACCAAGTAACTCTGGGTTTATATGTTTATGTGAATAAACATGGACATACAACACTATAATTTAAATAAACATGAATACATAAAACTATATACGGGAAGAACCCTACCTAACTTAGGACCGATTTAGTATTCTCGTTGGCCTAGTCCACTTAATTTTTAGGACAAAACCAAGTAATCAGGGGTTAACATATTTATGTGAAGAAACATGGACATATAAAATTATAAATTTAAATAAACAAGCATATAGAATGCTGAAATTTAAATAAACATGGAAAAACATGAAATTTGATAACCAAAATATTTAATTAAAATTATATTTATTTAAAAAATTAAGTCTTCAATAAAGGTGGAGAACGAAGTCTATCCAAAATGGAGTCACCTAAAAAATTTGATGATAAATTTTACATTCGTTCACCACATTATTTGCTTTAAATATTTTGTTTTATATAATTTGCATAGATTAACATTATACCAACTCAAGAGATAGACTAATATTTCACTATCTATTTAAAAAGAGAAACATTAACTTATTTTCATAATCAAATGTAGCATAATGAATATTCAATTTATCCTTAAGAATAAAAAGAATATTCACTTAACATTTCATTAGGAAACTAATTAATATATTTAATTTCATAATTAAACACAATATAAGGAATATTCAATTCATCCCAAAAAATAAAAAAGAATTCACTTATCATTATGATCATGAAACTAAACTAATGTATTTATTTATATAATAAGAAATAATAAGGAATAATCAATTCATCCTTAAGGGTAAAAGGAAAATTCATTTATCTTTTTTATTATGAAACTAAACAAATGTTTAAAGCTAGGTCAACATCCATAAAATCTTCAACTATCTTAGAAAAGAACTAAGATAAGGTTTATTTAATTTTGGGTCCTTGACTTCTTATAAAGCCAAGCCCTATAGTTAATTACATATTCAAAGAGAATACTCTTGATTATTCAGTAATCAAGACTCAAACGCTCTAACTTCTCTCTGAGCTCTGGTTTTGGAGGCTATTTTGGAGCGATTCTAGGGCTTCGGCACGTGCACTTGTTTGCTCTTCTCTTCAATTTTTTCGAACGTTGGCTTTTCCTTTATGCGTTTTATTCTGTGGCTTTTCTTCATTTTGTAGTTTTGTTAATTTTTAGTGCTAGACGATGATGCCCCTTTCATCATCGAACCCACCCTCTTCCTCTCTTATTGAGAGGAAGTCATGTTCTTTTAAAGATGTATTAGTGGGCTCTTCATCTTCTTCTTCGAATCTGAAATTCATGCAGTCCTCCTTCAAAGTCTGTCCAGCTCTCTTGTTTGAAGACTCAGTTGTTGAACAGTTAGTTGCACCTTATGCTTTGACATTTATTTGTAAATTCATGTTGAGATGACCTAACCTTGATGTTATTCAAAAAAAAATTCTTAGCATAAAACTATCTGGAGCGTTTCACATTAGATTGCTTGATCGTAGACATGTTCCTATGCAACTTGCTAATAATCTTGATTATTGCCATATTTTCACTAGGAAATCTTACTATATTCAAGAATGTCAAATGCGGTTACTTAAATGGACTCCAGATTTTGATGTTAGGGAGGAATCCCCTATTGCTCCCGTTTGGATTTCTTTTCCTAATTTTAGACTCCATTTCTTTAATCATCAAATTCTTTTTGGTATGGCTTCTATTTTTGAGAGACCGTTACAAACTTACTAAGCTATTGCTGTTATGTCTAGGCCATTGGTTGCTTGGGTATTAGTTGAACTTGATGTTTCTAAGAAATATCCTAGTGAGTTATGGATTGGGTTAGAAGTTAAGGAGTATTTCCAAAAAATTGAGTTTGAAAATTTACCTATATTTTGTTCCTTTTGCAAGATGCACAAACATGGAATGAATGAATTCTTTTGAAAACATCATCATCTCAATAAAGAAAAGGATTCATTGAAATAGAATGAGGGGGTGGTTGCTCAGGTTTTCTCTAATCTTATTCAAGCTAATTTAGAGGCCAATACCTCTAATCCTATTCAGAGTTGTGATGACCCAATGGTGGTTAATATGGAGGACCTTATTATTTCTATTACTAATCATGTTTCATTGAATCTTGATCAAGTTCCTATTGTTAAATCTTATGCTATTCCTAATATTGATTGTGAAAAAACATGGAGCATGCATTGACTAATATTGAAGTTCCTAATATTACTAATGTTGAAACTACTCCTCCTTGTACTTTTAATCTAAATGCTAATGATTCTAGTAGTAATACGCTTATTTCTACTTCTACTAATCCTTTAAATGATCAGGAAGTTTTTGTTATTCAAGTGGTTTACAAAGATATCCCTTTAGAGGAAGGAGAATTTTTTCTATGGAAAATGGATCTTCTCTTCCGAAATGCAATGAAGAACTTGTTGTGAGAAACCATGATACTATAGAGGATGATGGTATGTTTATGGATGATGAAAGTCTTCAACTGACTTCTTTAAGGGAACACCCAAGTGGTAGTAAGACTATCTCTACTTCTTATTATAATAATGATGCTTTAATTGATACATAGGATATGCATATTGCTGCTAAATGTTTTGCTAGAGATGATAATGACTTTAGTTTTAGTAAAGTTCATAGTAAAAGAGGAAGGAAACATAATCACATTTCTCTACAACCTCCTAGAAACACTCGATCGCATACTTCTCATTAAGTTGGTTCTTTATGTTTAATAATATTATTTGGAATGTGAGGGGCATTGGGTGTCCTTCTTCTAGATATCTTATTAAGAACTTATGTCATGTGCATAATCTTTCTATTCTTATGTTGCTTGTGCCTCTTATCTCTTCTGCTCGGTTGATTAGCACTTCTTATTTTTTGGGCTTTAATCATGTTAATTCCTATGTGGCTAACAAGATTTGGGTCTTCTGGAAATAATCGATTAAAATTGATGTTATTGGTGACTTTACTCAGGTTTTGCATTGTAAAGTTGAGGCTCTAAATTTAAATTGTTGTGCTTCTTTTGTGTATGCTGCTTCCTCTCTTTATAATAGAAAATTTCTTTGGGAGCAACTTATTGATTTTCATAATATTTGTAATTTTCCTTGGCTTGTTGGTGGTGACTTTAATGCTATCACTAACCCTTCTGAACGGATTGGAGGTTCCCCTCCTTATCATTCTATGGAATATTTTAATAATATGATTTTATTTTGCAATCTTATTGATATTAGGTTCATTGGTAATAACTTCACTTGGAATAGGGGTCATTTATGGCAAAGGCTAGATTGTGTTCACTTTAATGATTCTTGGCTCAATTCTCTTTTTTCCACCAATGTGCAGCATTTGAGTAGAGCTTTGTAGGATCACTCCCCTTTACTTTACAACATTAAGTTTAGACATGTTAATGTTTCTTCTCAATTTAGATTCCAAAACATGTGGTTAAGTCATGCTCTTTTTTAGATATTGTTCAACATAATTGGCAAGCTCCTTTACATCATGATAATTCTATTTTAGGCATGAGGAGACTTTGGTTTATGTTGAAAGGCTGAAACAAGTTTTAAATTGGTGGATCCATCATGTATTTAAAAATATTTTCTCTAATATTCTGCAAGCTGAGCAACTTGTTAATTATCTTGAATTTGCTTGTAAAGATGACCCTACTAATACTAATTTCTCTCTCTTAAACAAGTCCAAAGAGGGGCTTTTTAATTTTCAAGCTCAAAAACAAGTTATTGGAGGAAAAACGCTGCTGCTAAGGTGATAACAACACTAAGAATTTCCATTCTTTGTTTAAGAGAAAAATGGTTAAAAACAATATCAGTAAAATCCAAAGGGGGGATGGTTCTTTTACTAAGAATTCTATGGAGTTTGCTAATTTAGTTGTGAATCATTTTCAAGTCAGGTTTAATAAAGTTTTTATTCTTGATAAGATTATTTGTCATTCTTTCATTCCTTTTCTTATTTCTCATGAGGAGAATATCTTTCTTTCTAGGTCTCCTTATTTTAAGGAGGTTAAAGAGACCCTGTTTGATATGAATATGGAGTCTATGGCTGGGCCTGATGGATTTACCACTCTATTTTTTCTATTATTGTAGATTTTTTTCCTGGTACCCCTATACCTAAGTTTTTTGCCTATATTGCTATTGTGCTTATTCCTAAAAGAAATTCTATTATCAATTGGAATGATTTTAGACCTATCAGTCTTTGCACTTTCTTCAATAAATTGATCTCTAAAATTATTTATACCTAAGTTGATTTCTATACTTACTACTATTTTACCCAGAATTATTTCTCCTAATCAGATGGGGTTTGTGAATGGTAGGGCCATTACTAATAACATTTTGTTGGCTCAGGAGTTCTATCAAGATTTGGATGTTAGGGTGAGAGGTGGTAATTTAATTTCGAAGCTTGATATTATCAAGGCCTATGATAATATTGATTGGAACTTCATTTATCTTATTTTAGAATTTTTTGGCTTTAACTCTATCTTTATTAAGCTTATTAAGAATTGAACTGAAGATGTTTATTTTTTTATTATTTTTAATGGATCTAACAATGGCTTCTTCAAAGCTTCTCATGGTTTAAGGCAAGGTGATCCTATTTCCCCTGCTCTCTTTATTATTGCTATTGAAACTCTTTCTAGGGGTCTAACTAACTTGTTTGATACAAATCTTGGCCTTTATTTTAGAACTTTGGAAGGTGTTCCTTTGTCTCATTTATGCTTTGTGGGTGATTTTATTATGTTTTCTAATGGGAATATTAATAAATTATAAAAGCTTATGAATTTCTTTTACGCTTTTGAGATGGTGAGTGGCTTATCTTTTAAAAAAACAAAAGTTGTTTCATTGCCTCTAAGAGAATTTTGAATGATCGTATTTTATCTACTAATAATCTTACTGGCTTTTCCCATGCTCAATTTCCTATCAAATATCTTGGAGTTCCACTTTTTTTTGGTAGGAGGAGATCCTTTTTGTTTGATGATCTTATTATTTTTGTTCAAAATAGACTGTTATCGTGGGAGTTCAATTTCTTTAGTTTTGGTGGTATAGTTAGTCTTATTAAAAGTGTTCTTTGTGATTTTCCAGTTTTAAGCTTTCATTCTATTTTTTGGACTCAAGCTATTTGTGATAGGCTTCACAAGCTTATTAATAAATTTTTTTGGAAAGGCACTTCTTCTAGCTCTAAAATTCATTGGGCTTCTTGGGAGAAATGTTGTGGTGTTTTGGCTAAAGGTGGTCTTGGTTGTAAGAACTTTAATAACCTTGCTAAGGCTTTTTCTTTTAAACTTTGGTATAATTTGCGTGCTAATGCTAGTCTTTGGGCTAATTTTATGATTTTTAAGTATTGTATTGGTAAGCATCCTACTAATTATTTTCCTAAACAAGGTGATTCTAGAGTTTGGAAAAGGCTTTGCAAGGTTAAATGGGAGGTGGAGTCCTTCATTTCTTGGGGCCTTGGTGATGGTAATATTTTCTTTTGGCAAGATCGTTTGTTAGGTAAACACTCTATTGACTCTATTTTGATTTCTTCCTCTTCTTCCTCGGTTAAGGTCAATTCCTTATTTAATAATAATTTTTGGGACCATGATAAGCGTGCTAATGAGATTCCTGATTGTATCCTCCAGAGTATTTTAAACTTGCCTATCAATAATGCTTCTAAAGATATTATGTTATGTGATCTTTCCAAAGATGGTGGTTTTCACTTAAAGAGAGCTTGGCATACTTTTAGAGATAAAAGAAAATTGATAGCATTTTCAATAATATTTGGCATAAAAGCATTCATTCTTTTTTTTCTTTTTTTTTTTTTTGGAGAGTCCTTTATAGATTTATTCCTATAGATGATAATCTTATCAAGAAAGGCGGTATCTTGGCTTCTAAATGTCAATGTTGTTTTCGCATGGAGAATATGCATCATCTTTTCATATCTTGTCTTATTGCTGTTAGAACTTGGGTGTATTTTGATGATTTGTTTCACTTGAACTATTTTAACTCTTATTCATCTCTTAAATCTATGCTTAAGTTATGATTTATTAACTCTAAAGTTCATATACGCAATGTTATTCCTTCCCTCATTCTTTGGTTTCTTTGGTCGGAAAGGAATCGATCCCTTTTCAATAATGTGAGAATGAGCCATCATAATGTTATTCAGAAAGTGAAGGATAAGGTGTTAGCTCTTTTGGCTATTAATCCAATTTCTGTTAAGAACTTTAAAAACTATTACTTTGCTGGTACTACTTTAGGTTTAAACTTGGAGGTTGTTCCTTCTATTTCTAATATTATCTACTGGCATAAGCCTCCATTAATTTATTTAAGTTGAATGTGGATGGCACTAGTACTTATTTATCTAGTGATTGTGGTGGTGTGATTAGAGATAGTAATGGTGGCCTCATTGTTGCATTTGCGGGTCTTATTCAGGGTAACAATTTTATTGCTGTCTCTAGGGACATTTTTTATAGTATTCAGTTTTGCATCCCTCTTAACTTAACTAATTTGCATATTGAAGTTAATTCTGAGTATGAATTTCATCTTTTTCAAGCTCATGAAGGTATGTGTTATTCCCCGAATCTCTTCTATATGGTTAAAGAAATGAAAAACCTGATGCTTTTGTGAACTACTCATTTGACCATATCAGCAAGGATGGAAATGCCTGTGCATCTTGGCTGGCTATGTGGGATTGTAGCCTGAACTATTTTTCTAATTTTATTTGGTCCACTAGCCCTGCCCCTCTTTGTGGTTTGCTTAATCTTGATGCTTGTGTTTTTCCTTATGTTAAACCTTAGCTTTTTGGTATCTTAGTTGTTGTTCGAGTTTCTTCTCTTCTTTTGGGTTTCTGTTTGCAGGGCCTTATTTTTCTTTTGGGTTATTACTTTCTCCTGCTGGAATTTTGGGGTGTTGTGAAGTGTTTGTATTACTCCTGGATCAATGTATATGATGGTTGGACTATCTGTTATGTGGAGGCTCTTTTACATCTTATTTTTTATCTCTAGATGTGATGTTTTAATTCTTGTTGGAGGTTTATTTACCCATTTGCTGGAAGGATGGACTTCTGGATTGGTATTCCTTTGTTTATGTCTGACTTATTCATTATATTATGGGATTCTCTGTGTTGGCTAATTGTTTGGTTTGTTTTCTTTCAATTTTTTATTTTTGTTGCTACCAGTATTCTGAGCTTCCTTTTTTACCCGTTATCTTGGTTATTTTGGACTTGAGCTATGAATTCTCGAGATTTATGGTTGATGGGCTGTCCCATTGTTGCTCTCCTACTTTCAGTATTTGGGGTGCTAGAGGTAGTTGTGTGGTGATGGTTTGGCTATCATGTTTTTTTTTTTTTTTTGGGATGCTGTGGGTTTGGTTGGTATCACCTGGTTGTTGTCCCCTGTTGTTGGTATCGGTGTTAACAGGCTCTGGTTGTTTGGTACCTGGATGATGTTTTATAGGCTATTTATTTGGTTTTGGTGGATTAGTGGGTCTTCTAATGTTGGGTTTTTGGGTAACCCATGCTATCTTTCTGGGGGTAATTTGGTTTGTTTTGCCAAGGTGGTTTTGGTTGACCATGAAGGTAAGATTGAGTGGCTTGTAGATTTCCTAAATGAAGCTTTTGTTAATATGTATTCTCTGAGTTCTTTAAGTCTTAATTCCAAGATTGCCATTTTTGGGACCTATTTTGCACCTTATTTCTGTTTCTTAGTTTTCATTTATTTTACTGTTATTGTATAACCTATCTTCTTTGTTGGTGTAGCCTTCCTTTTTGTTTCTCTCTGCAGGTGAAGATGCCTTTGGCTGCTTTCAAGATTTTTGTAGAAAGATTGAGCTTTATTCCATCTATACTATCTTTCTTTTTTTGATGCTTTTTTATATCATCATTAGAATGTTACTAGGGTGTTTTGTATTTTTGGTTAGTGGAGAATATCAGCTCATAGGTTTTATTTTGATTTGTTTTGTAGCTCGTAAGAGCATTTGTGAGCTGATGATCTCCTCTAAGGACATTGTAATTTCTTTTTCTATATTAACGCGTAGGCCCCTTTGTGGGTTTTAACAAAAAAATAATAATACTCTTGATTAAAGTGAAGACTAAAATTTTCAAATTTATATAGATTTAAAGAAAGGCTTGGGCTATCAAGATTTTAATATATAGGCTTTAGATTAAAAATCTTTATTTTGGATTTAGAGTTTAAATTTAGAATTTAGAATTTTTACTTTCTAAAGGATAAAATAGAAGGAATATGCAAATATTTAGGGGTGTATGCAATCTGGACTTACACTTTCCTATGTGAGCTACCAGCTAATAATCCTAATTATAATCAATCATCTCTTAAATAAAGGAATAGTTGGCTATATCCAAGGAATCAAAGAATTATAATTTAGCAAACTTTATTCAAGAAACTACAATATGTATATGATCATGCAATGAAATGATACATGGAAGATAATTTATAAATTAAAACTTTTATTTATTAATAACTTTCAAAGTATAATAAATGGTCTCCTAAAAACTAAAGGTGGCCAGGCTCCACCAATTATAAGCCTAGAATTTTATTCCTAAATAATATACATTTGAACATGATTATTTATTTTAGTCATCAATCTTCTAGCTTAAGCATTTTCTATAGAATCTCAAAAAGATGATAATCTTTAAAGGGAGAATGATCATTTCCTTTTAGAATATACACATGTGTATATATAAACAATCATTTTCAAATCTTTTATAACTCTTCACACTATATAACTTAATCTAGCTATACAAGTATCTAAAATATTCTCTTTTTTTAAGAAAATGCAACGTTGTATTAGAAAAAGAACTTATTACAAACTACTCAAATCAAAACTAAAGATTCAAATATCTCCTTCAAAATAAACAATAAAGAAGGAGGAATATCTTCATCACTAAGATTATTCCAAATAAACCTTTTACCCAAAGCAAAATTAGCACAACAATCTGCTAATTTATTACAGCTCCTAATAGAAAAATTGAAATTAACTTGATTAAAATCTTTGGTGAAGGCCAAGTTCTCATCAATCCTTTCTTTGTTCCTCAATTTCTTCAAATATTGTTGAAGAATTTTGATAATATTGAAATTATCCCCTTCTATAATTACACCCTGTGCTTCCAACATCCATTCATGAATGACATTCTTTAAAGTATAAATTTCCAGAAGTTCCAACTGAGCAATATCCCAATTCAAGTATTGAAACAAAAAGGAAGTAAGAACCTGCCATTATCATCCCATAATACTCCACTGATTCCTACCTTATTGTTACTTCTTAAAGAATCATCAACATTAATCTTTATCCATCTGAGTGGAGGGGGATGCCAAGAAGAAAATAGCTTACGATGGTTGACATCCTAGTTGTCCAAATAAATATTGATAGTCGGGATAATCAAAGCCATTGAGACAGTGTTTTTCGCAATAGACACATCGTGTCTTCCTTTTCTCTATGGACCAACTTGTTTCTACTCTTCCAAACAAGAAAAATTGTTGTACAATAAATGTTAGCAATGAGAGAGTTGGTACCTAAAATTTTCTCTAATCCGGTTAAACATTCAACAAATTCTACAAATAGAGGTACTTGAAATCCCCATTTGTTTAACAGAGCAATTATATTCTTAAGTTTTCCACCCTTCCAAACAATGTGATTGGTATCTTTCGCCTCCTCATAGCCTCTCCAACATCCACAGTAATTAATCAATCTCCTATACGTCAAGAAAGAGTTGGATGGAATAGCTTGATTGTACATTCTCCACCAAAACAACTCTACACGGGGTCTCAATTTAATTTTTTTCATCCATTTCCACATATCAAAATCTGGACCATAATACATAACAGCCTCCAGAGCAATGTGTCAATAGATTTTCCTGCAGCTTTAAACTTCAGTTCAATTTGATCCTCCCCTTGATTTGAATAAATAAGAGTTTGTAAGATAAGCTCCACCAGATGCTTGCAAAACAACATTTAAAGATGATTTTCATACCAAGTTCCGTTAGAGATAAAGTAGCCTAGATTCTAATTTATGATTTCCAAATTTTTTACAAAGGTAGGCCATTTAAAAATTTCTTTATCCAATATCCATGAATCATACAAACAATTAATTGAATTACCATTAGAAACTCTCCATCTTACAATATTTCTAAGGTATGTTTCATCAATCTACTCCAAGTTGAGGAACTTCCTTTCTTTACCAGATTGTTCCATATATCAATGCCATATTTAGCTCTTAAGATATGGTTGAGCAAACAATCAGGTGTCATGATGAAATTCCAAGCAAATTTAGCCCAAAGAGGTCCCACTTTAGAAACAACTGAAAAAAGACCCCAGCCACCTTTATCTTTTGGTTTGCGTAACACTTTCCAGGAAGCATTATGCATACCAACTTTCCCATTTTTTTTACTCCACAAAATCCCTCTACACTTTTTGTAAAAATCTTTTAAAGTCCCCAACAGAACCAAAGAAAGGGAAGACAAAAACATCGGTAGAGATAAAAAAGCTGATTTTACTAACACCATTTTTCCTTCCAAACAAATAAAACTCTTACCCCAAGTGTTCAATTTGTTTAAAGCAACTTTCATAAGCTTTTGGAAATCAGAACCAACCATCCTCCTTAATATTATCTTTACACCAAGATAACATAATTCGTAAACAGTATTAAACCTTAATACTTTAGCAATGTCTTTCTTCCTTCTTTGGTTGACAAATTTACCCCAAAAAAAAAATTGTTGATTTACTCTTGTTTACCTTTTGACCAAATGGCCACTTGCAATATTTAGTCAAAATATTCTTCACCTTTTTTACTTTTTTAATGTTTGCTTCTGAGAATATTGGAATATCATCAGCATAAAGCAAATGAGATATTCTAGGAGCGTTAGGAGCAATTTGAATCCCCATATTCCCTCCACTTTGGTGAAAAGCATCAGACAAAATTTGAGAGCACAAAATAAAAAGATAAGGGGATAATGAACACCATAGTTTCAATCGACTCTTAGCTTCAATCCAATCATATTTCTTCACATTGATCAAAATGCAAAATTTTGGATCCATAACACATTGTAATAATAAATATGAAAATTTGCTTGGAAAGTTAAAAGTGGTTTAGAAATTTTGTTAGAGTTTGCCATCCCATAGTGTCATATGCCTTCTCCATATCAATTTTAATAGCCACAAGTCCCTTCTTTGCTTTGGAATATCAAAATTTATTGAACACCTCTTGAGCCAACAATACGTGCTCCGGCAAAGATTGACCCTTTATAAAAGCAGCTTGATCAACCGAAATGGCAATTGACAATGAAGCATCATCATCTTCAGAGATGAAAATTTTTGTAAACAGATTCAGCAACGTCAATGCCAATCTACTGGTTTAGGAGAAAGACGTCTCCTTTTTTGAGAAACTTAAGGAAAATATCCCAGATGTTTGTAATATTATCGTAAAAGGAAATGAGAAGGTGGAATCAGTTAAGAATCAAACTCCCAATCATTGGATCAGGAAACCCAACATCAAGGTGAATTTCACTAGAGATGATTCCCTTATTTCTGAAGATAGGAAGGCTATTTTGCTCAATGACTCAAATATTAAAATGAATTCTGAAAAACTCAAAAAATCTGTGGTAGTGAAGGTTTTCAGAAGGAATATTCCTTTCAATTTGATTGCCAGTGAGCTCAGGCGGCAATGGAATTCTATTGGGAAGTTTCATATAACTTCAATTGGGCTCAGATGGATTTTATGTTCATTTTCTGAAATGGAAGGAGTGGAAAAAATCTTAGAAGAAGGCCCTTGGTACGTTAATGACCATATTATGGGAATAGACAAATGGTCCCCGATGTTCTCTTTTTCATCCTTTAAAGGTTTGACTGCTCCAATTTGGGTAGGGTTTCCTCACCTTCCTTTAATGTGTTGGGATGAAGAGAATGTATTGAGAATAACATCTATGGTTGGCCATCCTTTATGGATTGACGATAATATGTTTCAGTGGAGCAAACGATAGTATGCCGAGGTATACGTTCACATGGCTCTAGACCAACATTTCCCTTCAGGAGTTTGTGGAAGGATCATGTGGCCGATTTTTTCAGAAAGTGGAATATGAGAAGGTATCCACATTTTGCTTTAAATGTGGTAAGGTGGGACATCTAATTGGAAGATTATAAGTAAGTGAATTCTATCAGCTTAATGAAAGATTCAGATAAAGAAGGTGTTGATGTTGAATCAAATTATATTCCTCCTGTAGATAACAATGAGGATGCTTATATTCCTTGGACTATGGTCATGAACAATAGAAGGAGGAGATTCTTGCCTAAAACTGGAAGGGTCAATCATAATTCTTTCAAGTCCAACAAAACAAAAGCTATTTTTGTCAGCAAAATAGAATTTAATAAAGAGCTAGAGTGGATCATATAGTTATAGTAAATCCTGTCCCTAATTTAGAAGAATTTGTTGAAGCTATGAATGAAGAAGTAGTGGAAATAAATCGTTCAGCTGAAATTATCAGTGGGAAGTCAGAATTGATAAAGGAGAATTCTGTGTTGGATGCCATCAATCCTGTACTTCTGAATTTTGAGAAGGTAGGTTGTTCAGTAAAACCTACAGAAGTTACTAACAAATTTATCATCCTCAATTCTTGTAGTGAAGGAGAAGAAGTTTATTCTGAAAATGTATCTAATGAAGTTGAAGAAGGAGAATTATTGCCTGAAGATAAGCCATCTGAGATTTTAGCTCCTGTAATAGAAGATACAGAATCTGTCATAGCAAATGTGAAGCTTCACAAAGAACTCAAACCATTGGGCAAGGATAACATCTTATCTCAAAGAAGGAAAGGTGAATTGAACAAGATGTATAAGAATGGGAGCAATCCCATTTTTAATCATAAATGACTTCCATTGCATTTTGGAATTATAGAGGGGCTAGAAAAAAAGAAGCCTCTCGTTATTTGAGGGAATTCGTTAAAGAATTTGATATTTTTCTTTTTGGATTGGTAGAAACCAAGATTTCTTTAATTGACAGAAATGAAATCAACTCCTTGATAGGAGTTACCCGGGATTATTTCAATGTTCCAGCTGAAGGAATGTCAGGCGGCATTTTGATTTGTTGGGAAAGAACTTTTGGTTCTTTTTCTGTGATTCATGCTTCTTCACAAGTTGTAGTGGATATTTTCAAAATTCCATGCAAAGGTGAATGGCTAGTGGCAACAGTTTATGGAAGCAAAGAAGTGTACAAGAGAAGGAATTTATGGGAATTTCTGGAATCTTTCTCAGACACACATCTCCCTTTCATCATGGGAGGTGATTTTAATTATGTGTTATCTCAAGAGGAAAGAAGAGGTGGCAAGAGGTTCGTGTTCTTTTATGGACCTCAAGATATGAATTTGTTAATGAACAAGTGTGATTTCCAAGATACATATGAAAGTTTGTTAGGGATGTTAAGCCCTATAGAACTGGCCCAAGCTAACCAAGAGGGGGGGGGTGAATTGGTATTTTAAAAACTCTTTTCACAAAAAATAAAAATTGCATAAACCAAATCACACCACAAAAATAAATGCGGAATTTAAAAGTGCAGAAGCAAGAAAAAGAACACAGAAATTTATAATGGTTCGATCGACTTGACCTACGTCCACTCCTTGGAGGCACCCTCCAAGTATTGCACTACAAAACGTGACTCTCCTTTAGCCCCCACGGCTAGGCGGAGAAGCCCTTACAAGAACCTCCTTTTTGCCACCCCGGCAAGGCAGAGAACCTACCTCCTTTTGCTTCCTCCTGAAGATGGCAGAGAACCACAACCAAAAGCAAACTCCTTACCTCTACCGACCCTTCCACGGACGAGAAACTCTAGACGAAGAACAAGCAGAGCGATCCTTGAAGCAACCCTTGTGAATCCCCTCACAAGCTCCCCCTCATAAGATCCTCTCTCTCTCCCTCTCTCTCTTTCTCTCCTCAAGGTTTTCTCAGGTCAAGGCAGCAGCCAAAGGTGTTGAAAAATGTTGAACAAGAGCTCTTAAATAGAAGAGCTCAAAAGGAGCTCATTAATTGCAAGTATCCAACTTTATCGTCTAGGCCGATATGGACATCGGCCTGGCCGATCAGTATAAACTCAGAAGATCGGCCAGAGCATCTCCCTGGGAACAGTCCTGAACGATTGAAATTTGACTTGATCATCCAGGCCGATCTCACGATCGTCCTAGCCGATCAGATCAAATTAGAGGCAAATCGTCCTGAGCATCGCCCTGTTTTTGAGCTGGCTGATATTTATCGTCCTGAAGTAACTTAAGGATTTTGAATGGATCATCCTGGCCGATCCTGTTATCATCCAGGATGATATGATCGTATCAATCATCCTTAATTACTCCCTTGATTTACTGATCAATTTAGGCATAATTTGGTAATTTTGTCCAGGCCGATCCAGGGATCGTCCTGGCCGATAATTTAAAAATACAGTATGCCTTAACTATCTAAGACGGCTACTTCTTTCTATTTTGAGCTTATCGTCCTGGCCGATATGTTAATGATGGCTGCCTTAATTAAGAATCCATATTTAGAGTTTCTGTTTTAAGCTGATCGTCCAGGACAATATGAATATCGTCCTGGCCGATGTGGGCAAAAACAAAAATTCTAAGTCTCTCAAGTGAGTGAGTGTAGGGTTTCTTAGCATCAGTCTCTTTGACCATTACAATTAGACTCAAAAGGTAAAAACAAAAGTACAGACTGACTCAACCCTAAACCTACGCAATCTTGAACTGGCTTCTTCTTGATAGCCCGATCTTTGATTCCTGAAAAGTTAGAAGCATCAAGTAGTCCAAGAGAAGTAGTGTTTGTCAATCATCAAAACACAAGCCATGAAAAATAGATTTGCAACAATCATTTGCAACAATCTCCCCCTTTTTGATGATGGCAAACACAAGTAGGAAAATTAAAAAAAAGGTTTCATTAAAATTTCAAAGTTACAAACCCAAAACCCAATAGCTTTTCCCTACACCCTACTCCCCCTTTTGTCATCACAAAAAGAGGGTCCAGATATAAAAAGAAAACATCACAAAAGACTAACAAGCAAACTACAAAATGACAGGAAATAAACAACACAAAGGACAGACTAAAACAACGAGGGATCTAGATCATCAGATGGAGGTGGTGGAGGTGGCTGCTAAAAGTAGGTGGCAAGTGTGGTGAACTGAGCATTGAACCAGGCGATGTTCTGGTCATGCTGCTGCTGCTGCTGAGTAAGAAAATTGTCAAATCGGGCTAAATCCTCAGCGCAGTGTTGCTCGTAGCGGATAATGTCCTCGGAGTGTTGCTGCTCCTATGCAGCAACGTAGGCGTCAAAACTAGTCTCCCAATGATCAAACCTTTCTATCAACTGGTCAACCGGTGAGTGCTGGTGGAGAGGGACGGGATCAGGAACGAGAGCAGGAGCGGGAGCCTCCTCCTCTCTAGCCCCCCGACCTTCCCCATCTCTTGGGTGGAGACGAGTGCTATGAAGGGTAATGAAGGAATTGTTTGAGTAGCAAGGAGGATGAAGGTCAGGATGAGGAGGATATTGGAGATTGTATTTGGTTTCAAGGATATAGGCTATGATGTGTCCTAAGGCTAGATTGGGCTTTCTCTTATGGCCTGGATCGCGAATTGTGGTTAGGTGACCTATGTAGCGAAAGAGTAGATCAGTGGCATTGAATTTTCTTTGGGCCATAATGTAGAAAGTAGTTAAGGAAAGTGTTGCAAATCTATTTTTCATGGCTTGTGTTTTGATGATTGACAAACACTACTTCTCTTGGACTACTTATTGCTTCTAACCTTTAAGGAATCAAAGATCGGACGATCAAGAAGAAGCCAGTTCAACATTGCGTAGGTTTAGGGTTGAGTCAGTCTGTACTTTTGTTTTTTACCTTTTGAGTCTAATTGTAATGGTCAAAGAGACTGATGCTAAGTAACCCTACACACACACACTTGAGAGACTTAGAATTTCTGTTTTTGCCCACATCAGCCAGGACGATATTCATATCATCCTGGACGATCATCTTAAAATAGAAAGTTTAAATATGGATTCTTAATTAAGGCAGCCGTCATTAACATATCGGCCTGGACGATACATGTATCGGCCAGGACGATAAGCTCAAAATAGAAAGAAGTAGCCGCCTTAGACAGTTAAGGCATACTGTATTTTTAAATTATCGGCCAGGACGATCCCCGGATCGGCCTGGACGAAATTATTAAATTATACCTTAATTGATCAGAAAATCAAGGGAGTAATTAAGGATGATTGAAACGATCATATCGTCCTGGACGATCACAGGATCGGCCAGGACGATCCATTCAAGCTTCAGGACGATAAATATCGGCCAGCTCAAAAATAGGGCGATGCTCAGGACGATTTGCCTCTGATTTGAACTGATCGGCCAGGACGATCGTGAGATCGGCCTGGATGATCAAGTTAAATTTCAATCATCCAGGACTGCTCCCAGGGCGATGCTCTGGCCGATCTTCTGAGTTTGTACTGATCGGCCAGGCCGATATCCATATCGGCCTGGACAATAAAGTCGGCTACTTGTAATTAATGAGCTCCTTTAAAGCTCTTCTATTTAGAAGCTCTTGTTCAATGTTTTTCAACACCTTTGGCTGCTGCCTTGACCTGAGAAGACCTTGAGGAGAGATAGAGAGAGAGGGAAAGAGAGGGGATCTTGTGAGGGGGAGCTTGTGAGGGGGTTCACAAGGGTTTCTTCAAGGATCGCTCTGCTTGTTCTTCGTCTGGAGTTTCTCGTACGTGGAAGGGTCGGTAGAGATAAGGAGTTTTCTTTTGGTTGTGGTTCTCTGCCAGCTTCAGGAGGAAGCAAAAGGAGATAGATTCTCTGCCTTGCCGCGGTGGCAAAAAGGAGGTTCTTGTAAGAGCTTCTCCGCCTAGCCGTGGGGGCTAAAAGAGAGTCACGTTTTGTAGTGCAATACTTGGAGGTTGCCTCCAAGGAGTGGACGTAGGTCGAGACGACCGAACCACTATAAATTTCTGTGTACTTTTTCTTGCTTCCGCACTTTTAAATTCCGCATTTATTTTTGGGGTGTGATTTGGTTTATTCAATTTTTATTCTTTGTGAAAAGAGTTTTTTTTAAATACCAATTCACCACCCCCCCCCCTCTTGGTTAGCTTGGGCCAGTTCTATCGCATTCCTCAAGCTTAGCTTCTTGTTGTTGCCTTTTGGTGACCTGTTTGGGGGCGGAACTAAAAAAAACCTCGGGACGAATATATTTAATATGATGTTCCAGTTCTTGTTGTTTTGTAATAAACTTGCAGGCACAATCTAATGTGATTCCTCGTAACCAAAATTTAAAATTGCCGGCCAAACCCGACAATTAGAGGTGTTTCTATTTTTTTTGTGGGGTGGCATTATAGACACGAGCGTTATTTATTTCCTTTCATTTAGGTTTGTTTAGGCTTGAGAAATGGCACCAGTTAGACCTTGCCTCCAAAAAACTCGTCTAGTTTGTGAGGCCCAGGCAAGTAGTAATATGAAGAGCCAGGATAGAAAGAAAAAAAGGGGAAGGAGAAGAGGAAAAAGAAAAGGATTAGAATTACCCGTATAAGCCATCCAATATCAACATTAATCCGAATAATAATTATGTTTTCTTGCGATGGGGGGAACAATAGTGGTAGAAGAGAGAAAAAATAAAAAGAGTTAGAAAGCTTTTTATTTTAAATGTTATGAATATAATATCAAAAAAAATTAATATGTTAAAAGAGAATTTAAAAAAAATACAATAATTATACTTTTTTAGATTATTAATATAAATTGACTATTGAATCTTAAGAAGCTAAAAATAAAAAATGCATAATATACCATATGAAAATAAAAAAAAAAAAATGCACATAAAGAAAATGTGAACATGGAGTTTTGGCATTAAGATTTTGCTCCAAGTGATATAGAGGAGAAGTTATACTCTCTTATATTTTTAATCATCTCCGTCTTTTATAAATAAGCTTTCATCAATTACAGCCGGAGCAGACCTATAGCAGAGACTGTTATCGTATTGGTAGTGAAGAATGGTAAATCATGTATTTTACATTCAATTGTGAATGTCCCTCTTAGATTCAAAAATTCATGCTCTTTTTAGATTTAATAATTATTAATTTTCAAGCTATAGCATGATTCTTTAATTTCCTAATATATGCATGAATTTTTCTGAAACTTCAAGAAGTTATCGTAGAAAAGTTACAGACATACCGCTTCTTGATCTCACTGTATATCTTTTATAAAATTTTCCCAATGAAACACAAGTTTTAGTTTCTTCATCTAGTCATCTAGAGAATGTTTATACCAGATTCTGCCCAAAAGCTCTTGGTTTTCTTCTTGTCCTTCCTAGAACTTAGCTCCTCACCTCTCCTATTGCTTGATTATCTCTAAGCATAGAGCAATTATTCTCACATGGTCTAGGTCTCCTGGCTATTCAAAATCAAACATATACATCAGAAATCCTTTTTAACATGTTAATGATCCTTACCTTTCTCCAAACTTATAGTGCTTTATTTTCTCCTCAAAAGCACTTTTGAATGCCTGTGATGAAGCAATTCAGTCTCTTCAGGACCCGGAAGAATCAAATCCAATGAATCTGGTCGCCTTCAATTAATTGATTCCCTTTTTCTTCTCACCGATGTCATCAATATTTCTTGATTCACCCCTTCTCATAACATATGAGGTGAGCCCAAGTAGTAGTTAAAAGAATAGTTCAAATCTTAGATCTGAGTATAACAGTAATTTTTGCATCATAAGACGAAGGCAGGCGTCTCAAAATCTTAACATTGTCATAGCCTTCAAAATTCCTTCTATGCATACAAGTAGTGAATAACTATCTGAATAGAACCTAGTGTAACACGTGCAAATCATTCATGGAGGTTTCATACGAAAAAGTTCGTAGTCATCAAAAAATTCAAAGCATGTAACTTCATTATACCTTCAAGTATCAATTATCCCAAATTCCTCTTACCAATTACAAGTGAAACACCATTAATCCTCAATTCAAACACATAAAACAATAGTCAACACACTCGCATTTAATTAGCAAAGCTCTTCATCAAAAGTCATTCAAAAAAAGCAACCTATTTTACACCATAATCACGACAAGTGGAGAAAACCTTCTAATAAGCACCACATTGATAATCAGTAGATTGAAAAATGTTACATCGGAGTTTCCCAAAAAATCCAAAAGTAGTTATCAACAGGACGGTCGGTAATGGAAACTCCGTATGTGTCTACGCATTGGACCAAATGTAGCCATGATCAAATATCAAAATTTTTCAAACTTTATTTCGAATCCCACGTCTTGATACACTGAAATCATAGATGAAGCCCGTACTA
>NW_021319039.1:117912-129779 GCF_001605985.2 Dendrobium catenatum
GTTATTAGGCTTTGAACATTATGAATTGTTATGCATTATTCATTATATCATTTATGACTTTATTATTATCTTAATTATATTTTTTTTAATTACTATTTTGATTTTGGCTAAATAAGCAACCAAAGGGGAAGTGCTATGTAGAGGATAATTTTCAATAGCTAAGCATGGACAAAATATAGCCAACTATAAATAAAACAAAAATAACAAATTGTCTAAGAATAAATATAAACTAAACATACAATTAAAGCCTTTTTATTGAATGATAATATGCTCAAAGGTATTGTAATACAACTACTAAAAAAAATAAAAATAGCAAATGCATGAAGCACTATTATGGTAATCCATCTCCATGAAAGGTCCATAGGATCCATTCTCATCAAAATAATAATAGCTCTCATGGCCACCGTACAACATCACGGGACCAAAATGATTAGCCTTAGAACTTCGATCATTCCTAAGGCTGGTGATCGCATTAATAGTACACCTCTTCTTTGCACAGTTACCTATTTAATCATGACTGGACAACTAATTGATGTAGCCCAACTCATTCAAGATTACATTCATAACCTTTTTGAAATTGGGTTTGCTTCTCATATGAGGAAGCAAAATATTGATCTAGGTCATCTAGTGACCTATATCTTAGAAAAGAAGTACAATATTTTTCATTCTGACATTCCCACCGAGTTGCCAATCTACTTCACCAATGCCTCTTTTCAATATCTTTTTGGGAAGAATGACAATTCAAGTGAGGATACTAAGGGATAAGGGGGAGCACCTGCACCTGCTCAGGGACCTGACTTTATAGAGATGGTCCATCGCTTTGATCGATTAGAGAGTCATTTCGATTAATATTTTGATCAAATTCAGACTCACTTAAACCAGCAGGATGAACAGTACCAGCAAAACATGGGTTGGATCCAAGGTCAGTTCGACTAGGTGAACACTAATGTAGTTATGATGTATAGTTATTTCTCAATCTTCAACTAGCCTCCTCCTCTAGACTAGGGTCCCTCAGAGTTTTAGATCTACTTCTTTTGTGTTGTCTTTCCCAGTTCTCTCCAGATGTGATGATTTTAGTGTTTATGTCTTTCTATTGTACCTATTTTTGCTTAGAATTATGTTGTTGTTGTATTGTTTTAGAATTATGTTGATTTGATATCAATTGCTTCAATGTATATGATCCTTAATTGATAAAAAAATGTCTTATTTTGATTAGTTGTTTTTGTTCATTGTTTGAAATATGAATTTGCTTATATGATAATCCTATTTTAATTGATCTTAAAGTACTATAAATTAACTTGCATTATAAAATTAATTTCATTATAAAATCTAATTTTTAAAAAATTTAAGTTAACACATAACTCGATCAAGTTGAGGATAACAATCTCATATTCTTTTTAGGAAAACATAATTTAAATATTATTATTACAATTTTGAAGTCTTATTATTTTTTATTTCTCTTTTCAATATAATTATCTTTTTAATTAGAGAAATTTGATTTTTTAGATTATTTATTTTGGAAAGATCAATTAAAAAATTATATCAAGAAGAAATATATAATATATATAAAAATTGAAAGAATGCTCAATCATTCGTAAATTGAAAAGAAACATAAAATTGTCCAAACATAAAAAGATGCACATAGTGTGCCCCGAATATTTGAAAAGATGCATAATGTCTCCAATTGAATATGTTCTTCCCTCTATCGTTTAATCTTTATTTAAAATCAATCTAATTTTCAATTATATTTTATTTTGAAAATTGAAATTAACTAATCCTCATTTCATCATTTCTGCATTAATTCTCCTTATCTAATTGTCTAGAATACTTCATGACCTTGATCAATTTTTCTTATCTAAGTTATGCTTTAATTTAAATGTTTTGAATCTTTCTTTTTCATCTAACGCTAATTAACTTTATTATTGCAATTCATGACATTGTTATTTGTGTGTACTAACATTTCAGGAAAATCATACTCCAGATTATTGAAGACCTCAAATCAGATCAGTTTAGTGTTTATTATAAAAGAAATCTATTTTTTATTTTTATTGAGTTTTAGTAAGTGTGATTTTAATTTAGCAATTGTACACGCACATATCGAGAGATAGTTTAAAATCTACAAATTTTAAATTGATCATACTGTAAAAAGTCATTTTGTATGGGATGATTTGTTCAGTCATTTTCCTCTTCGAGCAGTCAAATGAATAGAATATAAAAATTGTTTTTAAGTATGAATCATACTGTACGATATCACAATCATACATATGCCATCCAGTGTATGAATTGGATGGGTCCCTTATTGTCCAGACAAACTTAAAAAAAATTTTCAACGGTCATACCATACGATGTCGTCATTATACGTACATCGTCCAGTGTATGAGTTGGATGGGTCCCTTTATTTAAACAAATTTGAAATTTTTTTGAATGATTCATACCGGTCGATGTCATCATCATACGTATGTCGTCCAGTGTACAAGTTAGACAGGTCCCTTTTCATCTAGACGAACTTAAAAATTTTTATAACTGATTATGCCGTATGATGTCATCATCGTATGTACGCCATTCAGGGTACAAAATTATGGGGTCCCTCTTCATACTGAAGAAGAAGAAAAATTTTCTAACTATTTTTCCTAAGGATTTCATGATCCTTTTATAGTTCTTCAAATTCTAAACTTAGACTAGCATGCATTTTCTTCATTTTCTTATATGCATCATACATGTGTTCAGAAACTTCAAAAAGCTCATCATAAGTTAAGTCACATAACTCTTCTTAATTTGACTGATTAAGACTATCAGCCATTAAGAACAGATTAGTGACTTGCTCTTCCTTTTCTATCTCTGATGAGTTCGAAGTTGCAAGTTTACCCAAAAAGCTCTTTAGAATTTTTTCTTGCCTTTCTTCACAAATGGTTTCTCCTCTACCTTCTCCTTGCTAGGAGTGGCTTTGAGTTTTGGGCAATCTGTCTTAATATGTCCAGGTTTCCTAAACTCATAGTAAATAACATAATTTGAAACCTTAACATTTCTATTAAATTTACCTCTATTCCATTGCTGGCGTCTCTTCTACTTCCTCTTCAGAAAGCTTCTAAATTGTCTAGTCATCAGTGCGATGTCGTCTTCATCCTCAGATTATGAGTGTTCACTTCATATTCCTCTACTTTCAGTGCTATGTTCTTCTCCCTTCGTGGTTCACCTACATCAATCTTTCTTTGGCTAACTCCTTGCTCGAAAGTAATTAGCGAACCAGGAAGATTGTCAATAAAATATATGTTTAGATCTTTAGACTCTGTAATTGCAATAATTTTAGCAGCATAAGCAGTAGGTAGATAATGAAGAATATTATTAACCATTTCAGCATTCGTTAGTTTCCTACCCAATGCATGTAAAGAGGCGACTATTTGTGTGAATCTTGTGTACATATCAGAAACAGTTCATAATCTTGCAACAATATATTATGTCTAGATTGCTTAACCTCATTTGTCCCCTCATAAGTTATACAAAGCCTATCCCATATGTCCTTTCCACTCTTGCAAGTAGAAACCCGCGTGTAGTCTTCTGATTTAAGAACACAAAAGAAACTATTTAAGCATTTAGAGTTTAATTATGCTAAGTCATGTTCTTCTACTGTCCAGTCCACAAAAAATGTTTTAACTCTAACTCCATCAACTAGTCTAGTTGGTTTTGAATACCCTTTCTGAACTATGATCCATATTCGGTAATCAAGTGACTGTAAAAATATAGACATGCATGTTTTCCAAAAATCAAAAGAAATATTGTTGAACAATGGAGGTCTAGTTATAGAGTAACCCCCAGGTGTATTTCAGTTTCCAAATGTATCCATCTAAGTTAATAAAAAAGTAGTCTAAACTTATGATTTTGAAACAAAGCTCTGATACCACTTTTTGAAACTTGTTCAATATGAATTAGGTTGTTAAACCTAAACTTATGTCCTAGCAGCTAACCAAGAGGGGGGGGGGGGAGGTAAACAAGGGGGGGGGGGGGGTGAATTGGTAATTAAAAACTTAGTCCCTCTTTTTAATATTTTAAATCGAAAATAAACTTTAATGAATTTTGTAGAAATAGATTTTTCAATCACAAGTTAATAATGATAAAAATAAAAGCAGTGAAAAAATAAAAGACATGAGATTTATAGTGATTCGGTCAAATATGACCTATATCCACTCCCCGGAGGCACCCTCCGAGTATTACACTAATACCACTAGTGACTCTCCTTTTGCACCCACAGCAAGGCGGAGAAGCCTTTATAAAACTCTCTTCCACCACTACCCGGTGCGGCAGAGAACCATCATCCTTTTACACTCTTCCCAATATTGGTAGAGAACCGTCCGTCCTTTCACACTCTCCTAGTGTAGGCAGAGAACCCTTTATCCTTTCACATTCTCCAAGTGTGGGCAGAGGACGCGTCGGCTGTTCACACTCTCTAAGTGTAGGCAGAGAACCCTTTGTCCTTTCCACTCTCCAAGTGTGGGGGACCCGTCGGCTGTTCACACTCTCCAAGTGTAGGCAAAGAATATTTTATCCTTTCACACTTTCTAAGTGTCGGCAGAGAATTGGATCTCCTTGATAAATCTTCTCAAAATAAATCTAGAAGGAAGAGAGAAAAGAGTGAAGTAATCAAAAACCACAAGTAGAGACTCTTACCTTTGAGTACCAAGTGAAACCTTCATGCTCCAGTAGTAAAAATCCTCCTTCAAACACTCTCTCACACTCTCTCCTTGGCTCTCTTTTCAGTAGGCACGAGGACCAATAGGCAAAAAGATTAAGAGGAAATTCTAATAGGACTTTATATAGGAAATACATAAAAAAACCTTCCAAAAGTTATTGATTTTCAAGTCTTTACAAAGTGGATCATCCCGTACGATCGTGGATCGTCCTGGATGAACTTACTTAAATTAGTTGCATACGAACCCAATGTATATTGATACGAACTGACTTCGTACCTGATTATCATCCCGTACGAACTAAGTTCGTCCGGTACAAACAATTATACCATATGTCGGTTTAACAAACTACAGTAAGTTATCAAAATTAGAAATAATGAAACATTTTTGTCCTGGGACAAATAAGAGTTCATCTGGACAAAATTTTTACAGAGAGCATTTCGTCCTGGGCTGAATAGGAACTCGCCTAAACGAACATTTTTCAGAGAGCATTTCATCCTGGGACGCATTGGTTCCTCTGGACGAAATTTTTATAGAGAGCATTTCATCCTAGGCTGAACATAGGATTTCGTCAGAATGAAAATTTTCCAGAGATCATTTCGTCCTGGGATGAATTGAAGTTCATCTGGACAAAATTTTTTCAGAGAGCAATTCATTCTTGCACGAACAGGATTTTGTCTGAATGAAAATTTTCCAGAGAGCATTTCGTCCAAAAATTTTGTCTGGACGATAAGGACATAGAAAAATTTTTTACTTCCTGTTCGTTCCATTGCTCTTCCGAGGGGATAACTGACTTGATCGTCCCGTACTAACATGATTCATCCCGTACGATCACTATAAATTTTAAAGATCTCCCCAAGTGTGTGTGTACTAAATTAGTTAATTATAATCACTCCCTCTCAAACTCAATACAATGAAAAATACAAGCTTCAATTTACAAATTATCTTATGCTGAATTTTGATTTGACGTCTTCATTAGTTTGGAGTTCGATTATCCTAAAATGTTACTCCACATAAGAGCAAAAACAATTCTTCCAAAAAGTGTTAGGAGAATACAAAACTTTAAACAATAATATTTGGAATCATCAAAATAATACAAGTTGCAAGAATGTAAAATATGCAATTAGCAACTCTCTTAACAGGAACATGTTTCATTGGGGTAGAAGAGAATTCACAAGATTTGTGTCAGAATTCCATTAGATGCGAAATTACCTTTTGGTGTTTTTGTGGAAGGAATGGCTGAAAGGTTTTTTCAGAAATGAAATATGAGGGAATATCTAAATAATTCTTTGTATGTGGTAAAATTGGGCATGTTAAAGCTGAATGCAAGGATTCAAAAGTGGAGATGGCTAATAATCCAGTGATTTCTAATTTAGTCAAGAATAATGAGGTTCTACTGGATTCAGTGGATGCAGATAGTATTAAGTAGATTAATGAAAATTTTGGGTATGGGCCATGGCTTCAAGTCAAGTATGCCAAGAAGAAATCAAAAAACTTTGTTGCAAGAAAAAATAGACAAAATGATTTTTCAGCAGTTTTTAAAATGGTTTATTTTCCAAAACAAAATAATAACTCACTGGCTAAAGGAAATGCAAATTCAGGTGAAGGAATAGAGGTGGTACCTATGGATTTCCATAATTAATTGGAGTCTAATTTGAAGGAAGGGGAACATCTTAATGAGGTCATTGTTGATGCTGGAAATTCTTCTGACATCTTTGAATTGGAAAGCCAAGGAGTTAAGGTAATTGCTTCTGAACCTGCTCTTCTAGTGCTCAATAAATTTGATATTCTATCTGGTTTGGATGGAATCAATCCAATTAATGAATTGGAGGTGGGTGTGGATGTCTGTGTTTAAGAAGGAGGGTTTGTAGTTGGTGAGGATGAGATGGTGGTTGATGTTAGTTTAAAAGGTGGTGTGGAGCCAAAGAATGGTTTGGAGGTGTTCAATATGAACTCTTATTTGGATATTAATGTGGTGGATCATTCTTCTTCAGGGAAGAAAGTAAAACTTCTTAAAGAACTAAAATCTTTAGGATTGGGTAACATTATTACTCGTAATTGAAAGATGGATGGTGGTAAATGCAAGAGGAGTGGGGTTCCTTCCCCCTTTTTTAATCAATTTATTCTTTTGCTTTTTGAAATTGTAGAGGGGCTAAGAAGAGGGAGGATGCTCTATATCTCAAGGAGTTTGTTAAAGATAATGATGTTTTTTTTTGGTCTTGTTGAAAAAAAAATAAATTATTTGGACCATCTTCAAATTCTCATTTTTTTTGGGAAGTAATATGGATTCTTTTATGGTTCCTTCTGACAGTCTTTCTGGAGGTTTAATGGTTTTATGGAGGAAGGATTTGGCTTCTTTCTTAGAGGTTGAAGTATCATCTCAGGTGATTATTGGGAATCTGGATATTATTAATAAAGGATGTTGGATTGTACCTACTATTTATGGGAGTTGGAATACTCTTGATAGGCAGTCTTTATGGGGTTATTTTGAACAGTACTACTCTGATACTATGCCCTCGGTAATTTGTGGAGACTTTAATTGTGTGTTGTCTCAAGAGGAGAAAAGAGGAGGGAATAAATTAATTATGTCTCAATGTGCTAAGGATATGAAGATGTTTATGAATAACAATGATTTTCAAGAGGTTGGGTTTGTTGGACCTAAATTCACTTGGTGTAATAACAAATCTGGAGGGGCTTGTATTTTGGAAAGACTGGAAAGATGTCTCAGAAACTCTATAGTTATGAATTCTATTCCTCTAGCTATTGTGAAGCATTTGTCTTGAGTAGCTTCGGATCACTGTCCCATTATTTTGGAGGTATTCAAACCAGTTTTGTTCCACAACAGAGGAATTCATTTTGAAGACGTTTGGGCATCTTATCAAGGGGCTTATGCAATTGTGGAAAAATCTTGAAAGAGGTTTGGTGGTACTGATCCTACTAGTGCATTAAATTTAAAGTTTAAAAGGACTTTAAGAGCTTTGTTTTGTTGGAGTAAAGCAATGTTTAAATGTCTTAACTTGTTGAGAGACTCTTTGAAAAGGGAAATCTTTGAGCTTCAAATGGAAGAGGCGGAAGGTTTGTTTTCTGAAGATAAGCTGCGACTGTTAAGATCAAAGATTAATGAACTTAACATTACTCTTGCTCAGCTCAACATTTGGTTGAAGCAAAGGGCAAAAGCTAAGTTGATGGAAGAGGGAGATTCAAATTCCTCCTTTTTTCATGCATTTGCAAATGCAAGAAGAAGCTCTAATTGGATAAACCACATTAAGAATGGTAATGGTATAGTGACTGAAAATCAGTTAGAGTTGCAAGAAATTTTTACAGAATTTTAAAAATAAATGGATGTATAGGAACTGTGTGCTCTATGACTGGTTGAGACAATTTTCTATTATTGACAATAGTGAACATGTCAAAGCAAACTATGACAAGGAACACTTATCACATTCCTCCTTTAACAAGTTAAAGAAAAAAGGAGGAACCTTATTGCAATCTAATCTATCCCAAATGAAATCATATTCACTAACAATGTTAGCACAACAATCAACTAACTTATTGCAATCCCTATTAACAACTTGAATGATAACTTGATTAAAATGTCTTAAAAAGAAAAAACCACCTTGTCTGGTTCCGTCTTCACAGAATTCCTTTTTGCCAAGCACTTCCTTCACAAACTTTATAACATTGAACTTATCTCCTTCTATGATAATGCCTTTTGCTTCATACATCCAATCTTGTATAAGCTTCCTTTAATGATAGAATTGCTTCCAGCTCCAATTCCAAACAATCCCAGTGATTGGATTTAAATCCAAAGGCAAATAAAAATCTACCTTTATAGTCTCTTATGATTCCACCAATTTTTGACTTATAAGAACTATGTAGAGAAGCATCAACATTAAATTTAATCTAATCGGTTGGTGGGGTATTCAAAGTAAATAAATTTAGCCTAAGCCGATTAGAATCCCAGTTGACCGACATTAGATTAAAGGAATTAGAAGAAGAAGCAAGGCTGACAGCATAAGCTGCTATCAAATTAACACTATCTTCTTTGCTTCCAGGAATGAATTTATTTCTGCTTTTCCAAGTAAAGAATAACACGGTACAATATAATTTACCCATAAAAGAGTTATATTTGGACATAAAGAGCAATTCCTTGTAGCATATATCCAAGCTGGAGAAGCCGGCAAATTATAACCCCACTTATTAATAATTTTAATAACTTTATGAAGGAAGAAAAAATGTACTGCTATATGTTCAGCATTTTCCACATTACCACAACCTCTTGGACATCCATTGTAGTTAATAAGTCTTCTATACATCAAGAACTCATTAGAAGGAATAGAGTTATGATCCAGTTTCCATCAAAACAATTCCACTCATGGGCTTAATTTAAGGTCTCTTAACCATTTCCAGTTTTATCTTTAACTTCAATACTCCTGCTATGATCTGTAATCATGCCAGAAATTATTTTACCCAAGAGTTTTAATAATAACTCCCTCTCATCTGCAGGAAGTTCTCTATGAATAGGGATAGTGATGATTAAATTAACAAGTTCTTACCAAAAACTTGTTTTAATTTCAAAATGTCCCAGCTACCATCTTGGATAAACACATTTAGAGTACATTGATCATCTTGAAGTTTAGCCACAAATGTTGGCCAACACTCAATGCTTTTGTCTAATAACCAGATATCCTTGGACGTGTTCACTTTTTTACCATTTGGTATCTTCCACTTCATAATTTTTTTTAGGAATTTGGCTCCATTATTGATGATCTTCCAAGTTGAAGATCTACCATAAGAGTTTTTTGAATTCCAAAAATCTTCACCATATTTTGCAATCAAATTTCTAGTCAACAAGGAGTTCGGTTTTGAAATAAGGTTCTAAACAAATTTAGCACTCCAAGGACCAATTTTTCCAACAGCAGATATCACTCCTTGTCCTCCCCACCTTCTTTGCTTGCATAATGTTTCCCAATCAATATAATGAAGACCTTTGCTTTTGTCAAATTTTCTCCACAGGAAATCTCTACTCAATTTATCTAATTCATTTAGAACTCCCATTAGCACTAAAAAATGAGTAGAAATGAATATTGGTAGTGTTAAAAGAGCTGATTTGATAAGAAGAATCTTTCCAAACAAAGATAGACACCGATTCCCCCATTTACATAATTTATCTAAAGCTTTTTCAATCAAATACTAAAAATCAACATTAGATAATCTTCTCAATGCCATTCTTACTCCCAGGTAATTCAACTCCTTCACTTCTTTAAAGCCCAAAACTTTAGTGAGAGTTTTGGATCTACATCTTCCAACTGATTTCCTAAAAAGGATAGATGATTTCAGTGCATTTACCTTCTGACCCGTCCAGCTGCTATAGTTCTTCAAGATCTTCAAAATTGTCTTGGCACATTTATGGTTTGCTTCAGAAAAGAAGATAGAATCATCTGCATATTGCAAATGAGTAATTTTTTCCCTAGCTGGAGCAATTTTGATGCCAATACGATTGCCTTTTTTATTGAAAGCCTCACTCAAAAGATGGGAACAAAGAATGAACAAAATCAGAGATAATGGGCAACCTTGCCTGAAACCACATTTTGCTTGAATCCATTATATATTATTGCCATTGATAATAATAGTGTAATTTGTATCAATTACACATTGAAGTAAATAATTTGAGAATTTCCATGGAAACCCAAGGAATTCTTAAACTTGCTTCAAGGTTTCCCATCCCATACAATCATAAGCTTGATCCATATCCACTTTGATAGCCATCAATCCTTTTTCTGCTTTAGAAAATCTAAATTTATTAAAGATTTCTTGGGAAAGCAAAATATTATCAGATATAGATCTACCTTTAACAAAGGCTACTTGATTTTCAGAAATCAGTTTAGGAATAAAGACCATCATTCTATTCAATAACAACCTTGCTACTATCTTGTAAAAAGATTTGCATAGACTTATTGGTCTATTATTGCAAGGAATTATGGGATTCTTCAATTTTGGAATTAACACAATAGCAGTATCCTTCCAATCTTTGCTCATAACACCAGAATTAAAGAATTGACAAATAGCCTTCCACACCTCTTCTTTAATAATATTCCAATAACATTTAATAAATGAATAAGAAAGGCCATCAAGTCCAAGAGCAATATTACCTTCCAAATGCCGAATAATAGAATCCAACTCTTCTTTTTTGAAATCAGCCATGAGATAGCTCTTGTCTTCACCTCCCAGAGTTTCCATGAACCTCGGCCAACCAGAAAGCTTACATCTTCTATATTTCCATTTGTCTTTAAAATGATCCAACAGAACTTCTTCAATTTTGCTTTACTCTTCCTTAAGAATACCACTGCAATCCTTAATTTGATTGATAAAGTTGCTGTTCCTCTTGGCTGTAGCAATCCCGTGAAAGTATTTAGAGTTAGAGTCACATTCCTTCATCCATTTAACTTTAGCTCTTTGTCTTCACCAAGTGCTAAGCTGACCCAAGGTAGAGTTTAAATCTAAAACTTTTGATTTTAGTAGACAAATTTTTTTCATCTGATAGGCTGCCTGAATTAGCCTCTTCTTCTTGCATCTTAAAGATCTCTTCCTTGAGTTCTTCCTTATGTTTATTCAAATTAGAGTGTTTTGCTTTACTCCAGTAGAAAAGAGCCTTTAGAGCTCTTTTTGACTTTGGATTCAGCACTTGTACATCATCACCTCTTGTAGATTTTTTTCAGGAGCTTGCCACTATAGAGTAAGACGTTGGAAAAGTGACCCAAATTTCTTCAAATTGCATTTGTTTCCTCTTAATAAAAACTTTATTAAAGATTTTACTTAAAATTGGACAGTGAACAGATGCTATTCTCCCATTTTGACAACCCACTGCAGGTTGAATCATTGACAAAGAAATAGGATTTAGAAGACACCTGTCTAATCTTTCTAAGATCCTTGCTCCTCCTTTTTTGTTATTACACCAAGAGAATTTTGATCCAATAATTTAAGTTGTTGCAAATCTATTTTTCATGGCTTGTGTTTTGATGATTGACAAACACTACTTCTCTTGGACTACTTGTTGCTTCTAACTTTTCAGAAATCAAAGATCGGACAATCAAGAAGAAGCCAGTTCAAGATTGCGTAGGTTTAGGGTTGAGTCAGTCTATACTTTTGTTTTTACCTTTTGAGTCTAATTGTAATGGTCAAAGA
>NW_021319040.1:0-50927 GCF_001605985.2 Dendrobium catenatum
GTAGAGTGCTTTGTTTTTTGCGGCAGCGCTCAGAAGATTATGGGCTTTGACTGTTTTCCACGAAGTAGTTGCGGCCGGCATGCGAGTGGACGGGACGCTTTAACAGATACTGCTGAGACGAGACCAGTAGTAGGGGAATTTTCTTATATGTTTATTGTGATGGATATAGCACACGGGGTCGGCATAGATGGTAAACAAATAGTAAGATCTGTAAGTTTTTGTTAGGCATTGGCAGAGCTCGTCGTATTGCGCCGGGTGGAGAGAGTCGCACACTGGGAGTCGTGAGCGTTAGAATGCCTGGATAGGACAGTGATTGGTCGAGAGATGTGTAGAATCCTTTTGTTGGTTTTGTGGCTGTAGGGGATGATAATTATTATGTCCTAACACCAAGGATAGTATGATAAGTAAGCTTCAGACCTTCAAATAAATATTTATTTTATTGTAATTATATTATCTTGTGATATTTTTAATCTTCAGTTTTATGACTTTATACAAAACAGAACGCAAGTAAAAATGTAGTCAATTAGCATATTAAATTGACATTCAAGATACCAAATGATAATATTTTTGATTGCTCTGAAATTATCTCAGACTTACTTTTTTTTGAATCAATTATTTTAAGGGTTCCTTCCGTAGCCTTTGGTATCACGTAGAGCTACGTTGTGTCGGTTTCAAAGCTTAAAATCGTCGTCCAGACAAAAACTGAGATTTAATACCGTTTGGTTCCACTCGAGCAAATCTATCAAAACAAAATATTCGGAGGAATTTTATCCTATCCTATCTTGTGAATGTAGAATCCAATGGCATCTTGTGTAGTTGTATATTACCAAATAAAGTACCTTGAGTTGTAGGAATACACTAAAAATCCCAAACTTTATTTCGTAGAAAAAACTTCCGGTTATTTTCTTTGTTTTTATTTTGTCTAACTCGATTTTAGGTTGGTTCTATCATGTAGAGAGGTTATTTCCTTTTGTTAATATTAATAACCACTTAGGCCTAAATAATAACGGGCTCTTAGCAAATACATACACCAATGGTATTATAGCATCCCTCATGCATAGGAAAAAGAGTTTGTTTTGGCATGGTTTGTGCTAGTTTGCCATATTGATTTCTATAATTCTTTACGATGGACCGTTCCTCTCTACGTCCGGAATATCTAAGTAAGGTGTGGATTCTTAATATTTAATGTTTTCCTTTCTTAATTTTTTTAGGAATCGATGTTTAGAACCTAAAACAATTTATAATCTCGATATGGCTAATGGGGGGTACGTTCGGAAGGGCGACGACAAGCGTGGTAAGCTGGAATGATAACTATGGACATAGTGTCTGGAATCGTTAGGGTTTTGGGGATTAAGCACGTTTAGGTTTCTTTTGGTACGCTTTATTAACTAATTTGTTTTTAGTAATAAATATATTTTTAATATTTTATATTATACTAATCACTTTATATAATTATATAAAAAATTTTTATTATTAAAAGAAAATAAAAAAATCTATCCCTGAATAAAATAAAAAGACAGGATGTTGCGTGAATCCTTGAGAAAATACAGGTTATTGTGATTGTGGTGGAGTGCGAAGCCAACTTTTTAATGAAGATAAGAGATCGACTGTTCTCTTTGTAGTTGTAACACTTTATTAAGGTTGATATTTCAATCATGCGGTCTAAATTTGAAAACTACTTCTTCTCAACAATATAGGTTTTCAAAATAGAGCTGGTGTTGACCATGGGCCCACTTATCCTATAAATTTATCAAATTTTGGCAACAAAGAAAATAACGGGAAGGTCTGATTTATAATAAGGAGCGTCACCTATTAGTGATGATACGACAAGAGAAAATCCACGACTGGAACTCGCCATGAAATGTGCCACTGTCAAGGAAGTATGCAAAAGGAAGAATAGACTGGAGGAGAAGCAATCTTTGCAATATATGATCTATTTTGTCTTTAGGATGGAGCTACGAATAACTGAGAAAGCAATTTCAAATACAGATGAATCCAAAATCTAGTAGGGAAGTTGTCACAATACAGGCAATTAATAGTTTAATAAATAAGATCTGATGTCAATCCATGTCTTTGAACTGAGGTTGAACGTAAATATGATTGCACCATGAAACAACTGCTAAGAGTTTGAATATTGTCAAGTAGCTATAATTATTCTTCATGCTTAATTGGTGAGGAACTGAGAGAATCAACCCATCAAAGTGTAAACCAGCAAACACCTCTTTCTTTAGATCTTGAATTCTGATTGAACAATATTTTAAGGTATTCAGTTTGGTGAATGGTCTACTTTAATTTAGATGTGAGTAAAATATTTCCACAATAAGCTTAATAATTCAATGTTCTTAGAATTTCAATATAGTAATCTATTATTATTTTTAGTCTGATTCAGAAATTCAATAGAAGACTTGGACGGGTTAGATATGCACTATGTTTTTTGCATTTGCCTTAATTACTTCAGCTAAACTCATTTAGAATCACAAGAATATAGGAGTATAAAATTATCGCTTATTCATTGTTCAGATTCGGACATTTGGGTTTATGTTATTATGGATGTGCTTTTGTTATTAGGAATAAAGTGCGGAATCAGTATTATTTAGTATCCCGACACACGCTTCGTAGAGTTTACTCTTTTTGGAAACACTAGTGATAGACAATACATTGGATCAGTGGTAATATGAGTGCGATACCAATGGTGTGATATAATGATATCGGATTTCCATATGGGTGGTGCATGCGCTGGGTGTATCTGTTAATTAGGGGTAAGTTAGTACGATGGCTTTGGGACTTTGACCGGAATTATTTTGGCTAAGATGAGGTTGTATTAATTTTATTAATATAGAAAACATCAAAATTCCGTTAACACTGTATTCGTTTTTATTTGTTTAAAAAATTTAGAAAATCTGTTGAATATTCTCCAAAATAAAAACACTAAAATTAAACATTCAATAAAAATGCTTTCAACTTAGAATTTTGGGTAATATTGTTGGCTAATTATTTGTGGTTAAAGAATGCAGCTTATATCTATATTTATATTTAAACTTTTATTAGTGAGAGTGTGGTACATTATTACCAATTCAACTAAAAAGTATTAAGTAGAGTTAATTTCTTATTTAATAATTTAACACGCTAATAAACAATTTATATTGATGGACAAGCTCGACGAAAATTCATATCAGATTGATTTGGATGCATTAGAGTATTGATGCTTTGACGTATGATAGAAATCGCGTTAAAAATAATTTTGATAGTAAAATGCATCTAAATGTCAAACTGTCTCATAAGTATTTCATGACGATTCATATACAATTGTTTTGCGCTCATTTTTACTTCTGTATGGCAATCCCTGACGTACTGACCTCCATATATTACTTTGGCCAATATATATATATAGACCTCAAAGGTTTGAAAATCATTGAAACAGTTTTGGTCATTTAAAGGCACAAAGTTCCAGCACCGAAAACACTAGAAGGACTATCTAAGGTTCGAAGATGGTGTCGTCAAAGCCCATGGGCAGTCACTTAGCTGAACTACAACATAAATATACGTTTTTTAAACTCACACTATATATAAAATGATCATAATAATGATCGCCTCAAATTCAACTTCCGACTATCATAATAATCAATCCATTTTTGTATTCAATTCTTCTCTTCGAAACAAATCATATAACTACAAATAATATACCAATATAAGTTTTTAAACATTGCTATTTAAGTGTGTGTGAAAGTATCTCTCTATTATATGAAGCATTTTTATTTATTTTCACATGCTAAAATAGAAAGGAATACCAAATGGCTTTATGGTAATCTCATTCCGCTTGTGGTTACACCCTACAACCATCCAGCTTTTGAGGATCTTCCCGACAAAATAAAATAGCTTTGAATGAGTGGAAAATTATTATTGCTGGGCAGAGGCTGGATTGTCACGATAGATGCGTTCAGGACACTTGCGCTTAGAAATTGTGCACAACCACATGTGGGTGGAGTGTGGATTTGTGTTACGTTTGTTTTTTTTTTTTCTTTCGTTGCTTTTTATATAGTGCTATTTACATGCACTTTTTTGTTGCATTGGTTCACTTAATAAATATGGGCTACCTTGACTGTCCTTCTTTAGTTGGAGTACTTTTGTGTTATCTGCCTTAAATGCTGTGCTTTGTGAACCTTCGTTTTTAATCATATCACATTTTAGTTTTCGTTTCAGTTGCGCTTTGATTGCTCTTTTGTTGTGATTTTTTTACTATTAAAAAATGGTTACAAAATTCCTTTAGACGAGGCTTCTTCATAGTTTACATTTTAGTTGTACCTATCTGACTGCAGCTTTAAGTTCGAAATAGTTTGCTCGCGCTCCTTGACTGCATATTTTGTTGTTTGTGGTTCTCTTTTTTACCTACACAGCACTTTACATGCAACGTTGGACGCCGGCTTTTGGTGTGGCCTTTTGGATTAAAGTTCATTGAACACATTAAAGATATATTATTACAAGTAAAAATAAAATCAAGCGTGTCCATTCCACAGTGTCAATTATTTGTGGATATAGTAGAACGATTTATACTTACATTCGTGTTGTCTTCGCTTACTATATAAATTTCATGAAGGACAGGGTGCTAGAGCTGAGAGTTATATTTCGCCAGAGCGCATCGATCCCTTGAATTCTGTTAGACTTTGTTTTGTACCAGCGGATAAAAAGGAAAGTGAAGATGGTTGTGCGAATTCGAGGATCCATTGTTGTTTTCTATTTTAAGCGTTTGAGGAACTATAAATGTTAACATGATAACGGATGTGGCGATCACCATACTTAATATCTGGCAAAAAAAGGAGAACGTGTGAAGCACAACTTGTTCAATTGACAGCGGTTTTTGCTACGCAGTCGGACGGTTAAGTCGACAGTTATTTGGTTCAACTGGGGGCTTTAGCCGAGTTTTTTCCAGTTCAATTGCAAACCAATTTAGTTATAGTGCGCTCGGCGCCTCTCTCGCTGCTGATGCGTTCCTCCTGGTCAACGTTCTATTTAAACCACTTCGGCATCCGTCTAGGTTTTTAAACTTGATCATAAAAAAAATATCAGACTCTAATTTTAAGCCTCTAGGTGATAAATGAGCAGAAATATCATGATAGCTTCTGCATATGATAATTAACTTAAAGAACAAGGAAAAATAATTTCATATGATCATTAATGGTGTTTTTTATCCTACTAGGTACATTCATTTTAATTCCATAACAAAAAATGAATTTTAAGCTGACCAACACCTATAAAGTATGACACCCGTCCACTTAACCTGCCGTAATTGTTTTATAAAGAACCGCGATTTATATGTCAATCGAACATCAAATTATGAACACATTTTACCATTAGAACTTTCCATTAAACATATTATGCTTAAAACGATTCAATGGTCTCTAACCTCCACTGCTCAACGAGTACAATCAAACGAAATAAGCGACAAACAATCACATTAAGAGACTCACCTATGGCCAGCAATGGCCTCTATTCACACTTCTAATAAGTAATTCCATATATAATAGTAGCCTCAATAGTCTAATATTATCTCAAAATACATTTTCATAAATAAAGCCAACATTCTTTCTTCAAAAGAAAAAAGGGGGGCCCACCCCAACATCAATAGACTTAACTTCATTATTTCTATTTTAGCTCTTTGTTTTTCCCTTTTTGGGTTTTTCTTCAATATAAATTTTGTATTTTTCTTCAACTCTTACTTATTTCCTATTAATAATGTGTATGGACATTCTCATTAATACCTCTAGAAACATAATAATAATTTTCTTTAGATCCGAGTCGTCGTGCTGTTCTATACACTAATATCATAGCATCAATATCGTCCAAGTTAACAACAAACTCATAAGCACGCTCTTGGGTATATGAATATGACTTAAGTACAAAGTTTATTATAAATTATACTTAATGCATAAATATTATATATAATAATAATAAATTTTGATAAATTATACATATATCATAGCTCTTCTCATATAAGAATACACACAATTATAATAGACTTAAAAGGATTCAAGAAAATTATATAAAATTAACTCATTAGAGTTATAATCGATTTACACTTATATATAATGATGAATCTTCCTTAGCTTTAATTGCTTGTTTCATTATCTTAAACCAGCTACTTAGATTTAGCGATAAATTCAATTTGCGTAGCACTGTATTTCAGCTCGAAATTAATGATTAAAATTATTAGAAACAGTGATGAAGTCGTAAAACTTATAAAATTAAATTAACCAAAGGTTTCATGGATTTAAGAATAATTATTACGTTGATGCAAAGCAGGTGCTTAATGTAGCATTTATATGAATTCATATTCTATGGAGGATTACTCAGTTAGTGTTTGTTGGTTATATTTCTGGTGATAAAGCAAGAATCGTCTAAAGTTCTTTTGTCTTATTTTTGTTGTAATTTTTTAAATTGTTTTTTTAAAAGTATCAAGACGCACTTTTTCTTAATGTAATTAAATAATTACGTTAACTCGGTTTTTATAATGTTCTTCTTAAATTTCTCCTATGGGCGTTTGATGTCCGCCACATTTATGTACGTTCATAATTTGTGTCATTGTAAATTTGTTTCGGGTACACACAGTCAAACTCCATTCTGCTAGACGCTTTTAGTGGCCTTGGCTATATGGTTTGCAACAATATTATTCCTGTGCGACAACGAATTGAATCCAGGTTTTGGACTATATATAACTTTGTATCCCTTGATTTTTAGTGTTTTTAAATTTGTCGTTCATTCTTCTAGTTATTGCACTTTTGCGCTGTAGGTTAGGGGTTGGGCTTTGATTTGTTGCTGGTCTATCCTCCTCATGGGGATAGTCTCAATTTATTTTTCACAAGAAGGTAGACAAGCTGATGCTACAACGGTGAAGCATGACCTGTTACGCGTACTGGTGAAGTTCTCTTCTGAAGCAAGGTGAGGCGTACTAATCAACGAGTATTATAAGCTGTACCTTAAGCGTCCTGTCCGCCAAGAAATGTAACCTCACGCGAGTAGTCGGCCTTGAGTCATTGTTGAGGCTGGAGTTGGTAACGGTTCTTAGAGATTATTCTGTCGGGAGCAGTGCACTTGCTTATTGATCTTGTTGGGCGCTCTCATGAACCGCTATTCTAGATCTACAAAACTTGTCATTGCTATACCTCTACTAACCAAATTGATCGTTAAATTGAAAACTGAGGCAAAAGAAGTAAAAATCATTTTTAACACTTTTGTGTGTGCACGCTTGTTTTTTTTCTTGTCTGCAAAATGAGATAAGTGCTAATGATTTCAATTTTTTGGAATTAGTGGAGAGATAAACCAGTTCCTGAACGTTATAAAATAGACTAAGTATTAGTCAAGCGTCTCATGACTCGGACTAACTATTGTAGATAACCTTTAGTTATTTATCGTATAGGAAGCAGTATAGATTAATTCTATGTCTTCCGTCAGCGCACTTTTGCACTGGTTACGACTTGTTTACAATTCTTATTAAATATTTCATTTGGCTGCTTATCATTGTTTCGCATACATAAACTGTCTCCTGGTATTAGAAAGTATCAATAGTTTTTGAATGGAAGTATAGAACGGGATAAGCCTTTCTAACGAGAAATGAAATTTTTGAAGATCTTATTTTTTTAATTAACGAGGGAATCAAATTCGCGTCGTTTCTTGCCTTTTTTGGGTGTTTATTTTTCTAATAACTCAGCCGTATTATTCTTTTCAAGTTGTATAATTCGTAAAAATTCAACTTAGGAACCGTGGGCTCCGTAAGTAATTATATGGTTAATTGTACTTGTTTGGAAAATGATCAGCTCCTCGTTTGAGCAAGCTAGGAGTCACATTGGTGATTCAGTCAGAATGAAAAGTGCCGAGCATTTATTCAGACCACTCGACTTATACGCATTTTCTCAATCTTAAAAATTACGCGGGAGTCATACCATGAGCCCAATGCTTTCTAAACACAATTCCAACTCCTAACTTAAAAGACCTTTCATAAAAGTGATCCAGCTGCACACACTAAGAGATCCCTCGCTTACAACAGCAACGGATAGCCCAGGCTGAAGTATTAAAGCAGCCAGCTACACAATAACCTAACAGAGAACAGAAATTACTAAAATACCATTCAAACGCGCGCGGCTCACCACGCTACAGATCACTTTTAGAGGACGATATAGCTCGCGCCAGCAAGAACCAATTGCTATGTTGAGTTATATAGTTGTAAATCATAACGGTGTGTGTTTTTGTGGTTGTGAATCCATCAAAACCAAGGAGTGTTACGGGAGTGAAGATTATCCTGAGGTTTTTGCCCGTCGTAGGCTCTATGATTTAAGTGTGCCACAATGAATCTAACCGATAACATATACTTAGGCGATACAATTTGGAGGAACACAGGTACTGTGTGTTTATGATAAGGGGAAAGATTCAGCAGAATCTCGTATTTGAGCCAATCTATATGCAGACCATGCGCGCTCGAACTTTAAGGGTTCCAGATTAGCTTTACATTCATAATAAATTATAAGGATGGGTTTAGATTGAAGTTATTTGATTCATCCTCTTTGAAACTGTAGAATTATAATGGGATTCAGCACATAAATGCTTACCTCGTATTTTGTTATAAACTCATCGATATCTCCATATTGATGATTAGGCCAATTAGTTCTCGGTGCCTTATTAGTAATTTAGGCTACGTGATAGCATGGTAGAAAGACCCATTATAACCATTATCATATCTACAGATCGTCAAAGGTACAATACATCGCAAGTTGATCAAGAATACGGTTTGGTCTACTGAACGTTTTTTCTACCTCGGTTATGTATCTTACTGTCTCAAACGGCAGTCTTATTGATAACCTCTCATATGGAGGGTTGATTTTGTCTACAACTTAGAGGTATGAAGAGACACCTGAACACATATTGTAGAGATTGGTTCGTTCATGAAAGCTGTCTAAGTCAGTTCGCACCAATATTGATTAATTGACATTAGCACCCTGGATTTTATCGTCAAATGCTTGTTTTTTCCTAGGAACTTACGGTCAATTTTCCAGGTACTTCCTATTTATAGATAATAAAATGGGTTCAAACCGCATATCCTTCGTTGAGTCTTTCAACGAGAGACGGGCGTGTATATAAAGGAAAGGGCCAGTAGTCGTTTTCCACTATCGAGTCTTTCCATCGAAACAGGAGTAAACAAGAATGTCTGCTTAATTGTGTCGAGCTACTTTCTAGGACCTCCAGAGACCTGCAACTGAGGTCGTTCTGCATCTCCCCGCAATATTAGTTCTTGTGAACTATTTCGATACCACAATTGTATTTCTTGCCTGCAATGGCGCACACCGTTTCGCTGCTTATATATTACTCAACACTTTACAAGTATTAATGCGTAACCAATCATTTCTGAAGAACCACACCGGTCGAAAGGCTATTATATGGCTTTCCCCACGGACTGAAATTTTCCAGTAATAATTATTATTACTTGTATATCAATCTACAATAAAGGTAAAACCTGAATTATCTTTGAACGGCATAAGTATTTATTCGCCATTTAGAATTAAGCAGATTCAACTGAGATCTCAGAGTCACATGACGATATGTATCGTCGCGAACATATATCTCTGACTCGATTTCTGTCACGGTCTAAGTATCACTAACATCTCGGTAACTAATCAGCTTGTTGTAATTTTTCATGTAGAGTAAACATCTAGTTGGAACGACCAGTGAAAAGTAACTAACGATAGCGGTCTCATATTTTCTTAATCGAAAATAAATCTCAATGGAAGAGAGGACAAGGTCAGAGTTAAATTTGCAGTTCAACTCAAAGCTAACTAACTGTAGGAAGACAGATATTGAGTGTCTCACAATAGAATAAACCCACTTGATCATTTCATAAACGCATTTCTAATTGACTCTACATTCTCGCTTGTTCCACGTCGCTTGGGTATTCTCGCTTATATATTGAATGAAAAATGATAAAGATAATTCTTACCGAGACTACTTTCTAGTCTGTGTCATAATTTGACAGGACTAATAATTCTTCTGATCTCATATGTCAGCGTCTATGTGATGAATCATCTCTCGCTCACATTAAAAGCTCGCATTCAGGCGGTATTAGACATCTCAATAGATATTGTCTAACAACTCCCAACACCATTCCAACTTGTTCCTACCGAAGACATTAAAATTAAATATCCTTCGTTACCCTTCCCCAAATCCCTCAAACGCAAACCTCAGTTATATTCTTCTCAGCTGCTACCTTATAACTAATTACTATACTCTTGGCTTTAGAATTATCAGCCATCCTTCTCAAGGTAACGTGGAATGTGTAAATGACCACGTAAACAGCGGTGATCTATCTGTTTACACATATTTTTCTACAAATATCTTATGAAACAGAGCTCCAATAGACTACAATTGGATCTAGAACAGTACACTCAACAACAACCTCTAGACGCAGAAATAGTCGAGCATCTCCCATGTCCATATTACAACTAATTTTAATCCACCATCCCAAACCACTTCTTTCGCTCTATCTTCGCCGCCCACAGTTTATGCCAAAGAGGACAACTGAATGAACGTTAGTCATGTTTTCTCCTTGCCTTCGCCCCGAAATAAAATTTTATGGTGCCTTCCACACATATTTTCATCCCATAGCTTTTCTGACATTTCTATCTATAGACAAAGTCGAAAACAGAAATTAGCAATTTAAAGTTTAATGAACAGATTAATACGGAACTATCTCTATGTTATTTGTTAGGGTATAGATCACGAGATTCTATAAATAAGATTTCTATAACTACAGACACAGGGCATAAATGTTAAATAGAAAAACCGGTAAACCACTAGAATTCTATTAATTCTGGTTTTGGTTTGTTAGAATATTAAAAATAGGTTACAATATTGAGTATTTTTAAAATAAAGTCAGAGTCAAATAAACAGTAAAACCATCTTTTGGTTTGTGTTTTTTTACCTAGTAATTAAGAAATTTATGCAAGGATCGGCAATTTGTCAATGTCCCAAATATTATTTATAGCGTACCTAACCCTCCTTATCAACCTGTGGACATAATTAGACACTACACTTTCGCCACTTGAAATAGCTTTTGAATTCTTCTGTTGATTTGTATCCGACTCTGTCCCTATAATTGTAAGAGTTGCATCAAAATGGTGCGTGGTTGGAGAATTGCACAGACCACTATAAACATCTAATCTTAGAAAGATTAATAATTCATTAAAATCTCAACATTCTTTTGATTAGAATTCGTTAGTTATAAAATAAATAAAAAGGAATCGTATCAGTAAAACCAGTTATGTGAGTTATACCATGGAAATTAGAAGAAATTCATGTCTTATTCGTTTACTGAAATTATGCAGGATCGAAAAAAAACGCTTCTTTTTAGCATACATAATAACTTCTAAATCCCAACCTAGCAGCATAAGAGTAGTGCTCCTTAGCTTTAATTAGTATTAGAAGGAGAAAAGAGATCTAAACATCCCTTGCCTAGAAGACCTTTTAAAGAGTTAATTAACTTACCCCCATGACTTACTAACCAGATTAATGATATCAGCAGAAAAAAGAAAGCAGAATGTAATGATACATATTCGCCCTATTCATTTATATGAACAGAATTAAACTTCTTTCTTAAACTAGCGCACCATGAGACAAAAAGAGCCTTAATATTCTGCGTTTGAATAAAGGTAGAGAATTCTTTAATCTCAAAGTTATCAAATAACTATGCCTTAAGTATTTATGTACTAGGCTTAAACAAAAATCATATTATATTAAATACAAAAAGAGTCTATCTTGCAATATACATAGAGTAGATGTTCCTTCAGAGGCCCTAGGTGAGGAACTTTAGCACTTATGACTCCAGGTAACTGAAGTTCACTTATACTCCTAGCCATTACGAAAACATTTGATTTATATTTAAATATTATAATTCTAGGAAGTAAAATTGGCCTATCATACTAGCAATGATTTTTGGAATTCAATTTATTAAAGAAAGTAATAAACTAATGGGCTAAATTCTTCCACGCAATTGTCTACCCTCCATCTTAGATCAGAGCAATTAAAAGAAGAAAAATATTAGGGTAAGAGTATACCTCTAAAAAAGTCTCTGCACAGCATTAATAACATCACCATAAACTGTCTGCCCACGATTTTGAAAAAGATTAGTAGTAAAACATCAAGGGCCCGCCGTAAGGCGTCTCCATTCATATCTACTTAGACATGTAAAAATTCAGAATTCATTTGGTAAACTACAAAGCAAAAATATTATCATCATCCTTTATGAGCTCGGGAATAATGTCAGTGTTAAGAAAAGGAGAAATATAAGCATTACTGTTAACAATAACAAAGAAACAACCCCCTTCCTTATAATTAAACTTCATTAGACTCAAAACAACACCTTCATTAGTCACAATTTTTTGGAATAAGTGTCCTTTTCTTTTTTTATTAGGCCAATAGCATAAAAAATTGGATGTTTTCGTCTCCGTCAGTGGACAAACTTGAGCATAGCCTTTGATTGTTTCCAAAAGCTCTGTCCTGACAATTGCAAATTACATTAAAGCCGTTTTAGGGCAACATTTAAATTTTTCATTATTCCATATTAGAATTCTCCATGTACCTCCCTCCAGCCAATAACTTTATCCTCAGCAGCCTTAATATTTAAAAAAATATTTCTTTAAAAACGTTTTTTATTCAGATATCTCAACATTGTTTAATCTAGATAATTAGCCTAAAGTCTCAACATACCCTTTATATTATTATCCTGAAATACAGGAGCATGCCAATTGCTCTCCAACAGAATTAAAATATATCATGAAAGTAACAAATGTTTAAATCTAAAAAGAAGAAGGTCGTTGGTTAAGAACATTCACCTTTAAAAGAAGTGGGGCATGATCAGACAGTAGATCTACTCCAAATGTTCCACACTAGTAGCATTAAAAGTGGCAGCCAATCATTATTACAACAGAAAATCTATCTAACCTTTGAAACAGCGTACCCTATTCCAAGTAAAAAGGGCTGCCAATGAAACCAATATCATATAAATATCACATCATTAATCATTTGTTTAAATCATCATAGCTAGCAAATTCGTTCTACAACCATCCCCTTCTCATTTAGCAAAGTCGCACATACATTGTAAAATCTCTCCCAACACACCACGGCGCAATTAATGTAAGCACCAAAATTAAACCATATATTCCACACATTAATACGGCCAAGCTCTAATTACAAGCAGCATAACAAAAAGAGACAAAACAATATACAATTCCCACATAATTATTACAAAATGCACAACTTGATTCGGCCATCAACCAACAATGTCAAGAGAAATGAACTTTTTCCACAAAATCCAATTTTTAGAAACATTCGAAAAATGCATATTGAGAAACCCAAAAATTTAGCAAATATCATAATTCTAACTAGCATTGATAAGAGGTTCACTTAAAACAAGAATTTTAATATCATGAATCCTACAAAGGTTTTTAACACGTATTTTAGAAGACTTACCACCAATCCCCCTAACATTCCACATAAGAGCTTTAGATCATTAAATGTTTAGAAGCGTTTTAGCCTGGTGGACCTGGGTGACAGGGCAACTGATTTTATTTCCCTTTACCTTACCACCTCACAACCGCAATATCCTTGCCACCGATTTTTGAGCTTTTGAAAAAGAGTCAAATAAATCCATACCATGATTCTTTTTCATAGAATCACAATTCATTCGCATTAGACAACTTCACCTTCCTCTCACGAATTCCCCCAATTCATTCATCACGCTATCCCCTCCTTGTTGCCCTGTTTAGAAATCAAAGAGTTTTCAAATATTCCACAGAAATAGAATTACGGGGCAAATCATTTTAGCATATCCTCAAATTAAAACTGAAAAGTTTAGGGATCAGTAGCATTCTCACTAGATATATTGTAACCACATTATTATCTACCAGAATCTAATTCAAACAGAATACCCCACATCAGTCGTCTGAAACAAGCTATCCGTTATCACCTCTCATTTCACTACCATCCATAATAGGCTCTTGCACAGTCGGAGACGTACCACCTGAGTAATTTAACTTTCCTCGCTAGATTTCTCGAGTCGCACATATGTTTAATGTTCTCGGTTAGATCCCAGCCTCCCCCCGGCAAGCCAGAAACTTTTTAACCCGGATTTAGTTTAAAACAATCACCACACCAGCCCGTGCATCTTACAGTGCACGCAAAAGCAAGGAACTTTCTCAATTCTGCTTTTTGCAAATACCCATACGCTTTCGAACCCACCCAAATCTCTGTAGGATATTTCTTCGAAAATATCAACTTCTACCAGATACTCTAGCAAGCCGAGGACGAGTTTTGGAGGCGTAGCTGATCCGTTTGACAGGCGCCTACCAAATATCGACCTAAAGCATGAAGTACTTTTCGAATTGAAAAATGAAGACGAGATTAGTGAACGAAATCCAAATAGGAACAATTGGTGAGACTCCTCTTTAATTCAAAAAACGGAGTTCGCTTCAAATCACTCATTTTGATAAATTGAAATGAAGTAAGATCTTCTAGCAAAAAAATTCTACTATAGTCTAAATCGTAGATATTGAGTCGCAACATGTCTAGCATCCAATAAATCCCACAGAGTAAAAGCCGGATAGTTTTAAGCGAAGAGAAAAATTTCGAATCGACATCAAAGGTTAGGACGACGCAAGCCATTTACCAACCAACGTAAATTGAATAGGGGAAAGCAAGTTTTCAAACTTCCTCATCCGACAATATACAGCAGGGACGCGCATTAAAAACTGACTGTTAAACTTAGGGAAGTATCACCTGAAGCAGCAGTGCCTGATAAAACCTCTTTAAAGATCTAGATCTAGGTGGAGAGGACGATCCATCACCATCTAGGTTAAAAAAACTCTTTTTTCTTTCCTCCACAGTCGTTCTACCGCAGATTTCCCCCACGTTTCACTGCAGGACCACCTCCATCAGAAAAATAAGCCCTAACGGCACCTAAAGGAGTAGAGACTCAAAACACTAACAATACGAACAAAACGAAGCGCAAGGAGGAAGATAATGAACGCAAAGCAGCTCGCACACCGGGAATGCCAATCGTCAGTAGCGGCGCAAAAGAGCAGGAGGATGAGCTCAAAATTGATCACCTAATTATCCACAATTGGAAAAAGATCCCAAGTCTTTTCACCTTATTCAAATCGCCAAAGGCACATGACATGCATCTAGGGAAAAATGTCTGATCATTTTATGCCCTTAGAATATCCTTCAAGGTTAACGTTAGAATTGGTAAAATACTCAGAACCTTGAATTTCTTTTCTTATTTAATTTGTTGAAACTAAACTTGATATTTTTTCAAAGAAATAAAATATTACTTGTATAAATATGGAACTTATCTAAATATTATTATTGTTTGAATATCTTTATGAACAAATTCTGAATTTTTAATTACAAACTATTGATTATTAAATACCAAGTAGCGAGTACTCCAGTAGAAAACGTCAGTAAACCAATAGAGAAAACTATGTGCCAAATTCTAACAAAGAATGTGAATTAAATTTATGAACATCAATATTTATTCTGAACCATGTTTTTTGTACCCTCATAATATATATATATTATATATTCCATTTGTTTATCTTTTATTTACAGATTATTTTGATTGAAGTAAAGCATGTGTAAAGCATTTCAAATGCAAAGGTTTTGAAATTATTGGTGCTTAGTTGGATGAAAAAGAAATGAAATGTAAAATTTTAGTGAATTCTTTTTTCACTCCTCATTTCATTTTTTATGAATTGGTAAACTCAACTATATTTTTGCGTATTTCTTTTTTAATACAAGAAATCTACTTTCTCGTTGCTAACCAGCATTGCCAGTGGCCATTCGCTACTGAGTGCCACCAACTACAGCCCCATTAGCTGCCACTTCCAATCACCGTAACTCATTGTAGCCTCCACAACCCACTGCAACCACCAACCACCATCTTTGGCCACCACCTTCATTGGTTCATGTTATTGAGTATAAGATCATGTGTAAATAGAGCTAGATTTAGCTAAAATTTGATCAAGCATAACATGAACCTGATTTAATAAATATTTTGTTGAACAAGGAATTTGTCATGCCCATAGTTAATCTCGAGGATTTGATAAGCTAGCCTAAGAATCCATAAATCTTCTGACTGCTCAACTACCACCATTATTATGCCCCTAATCGTAATCAGTACAGTTTTTATAGTGCTTGCTGTTTTTTTTATCTTTAAAAAGAGCCAATGAGTTTTTTTCTAACAGGAATATTCAAACAAATGCAACTGTGCACATGCACGTGTTTCTATAAGAATTTCATCATAATTAACATCTTGGTTATTGATATTATAATCATAAATCATACGTATCAAAACCCTCTTCAGTCCCTAAACTCATCATTATCATACATTTAAGAGAAGGTGCATGATGATTTAATGATGTAAGCATGATGTCATGGGAGTTCGATGGATGGGATGGCCTCCATGGCCATGCCATGTCATCCCATGCCGAAGGAGTTATCTCACATCCTTCTTTTCACGTGTTACCTTTTCTAATACAGCAAACTCAATTGGGTGTCAAACAGCAGAAAGGCAAAAAGAAAACACAACAACTATAGATTTGGGAGAAGAAAAGAGAGGAAAAGGTGAGAGATTAGAGGATGCAAATGCTGCAGTAAAGAGAACAGAGTGTGGGCACAAGCAGGAGCAAGGCTAAATCTTTCAACTACTTCAATGATGATAGCTCTCAGTTTAACTAGCAATGGAGAGAAGAGCCGGCCCTCGTATGGGTCCAATCACTTGTTGGTGTTTTCTGTAATGATACAATCTCATTATTATTATTATTATTATTATTATTTTGTTTCATAAGACCTTGGATTTTAAGACTGAACATGAATAGCTAATTTTGCTTGTCAAAGCTTGTGATTATGTATCAGTATCCGAATAATTGCTAACATATATATGAACATGTATGATCTGAGTAGAATACTCAAAGTGTTAGGTAATGAAAGCTTTATTATCTTTTGCTAATCAAATCAGGTAATTAGCTCAAACGTACGTCAATGGTTATTAATCTGCAAGAAAAGAAAATAAAAAGAAGTTCATAAGCAGATCATGTCGGTGAAAAGTTTAAAAAAAAAAGTGTACCTGCGAAATATGACCATGCTGGTCCTCACTTTCCCTACCAGCTGCAAGCAAAACAGTTAGTACAAATGATTGAATAAAGGTTATAATTGACCAGGTTCCAAAGTATAGACTCATTCGTGAAGAGAGCTGGAGACCTGGCACAAGAACGAAAACGCAGAGGAGCTAAAGGAAGAAGACGACTCAGTTTTGGATAAAAGCCATATATGCTTATTGTAGCTAGTGTTGATATAAATACACATGAGTAAGATGTCTAATGTCTAAACTACCCTGGATAGTTACATAAAGCATAAAGGAAAAAAGGTAGGCGGCTGCCGGAGGAGAGGTTGTCAGCTTTCAGTTGCTGCTGCAGGTAGTAGTGGAGAGTGAGTTCTGCATAACACTGGCCCTCAAGGTGATGGGCGGAACGACCATTACCTTGGATCTGAGATGCTGATATTTGGAAACAGGTAAGGCCTTGGTGAAGAGATTAGCTATCTGATCATCAGTGGCCATGTGCTGAACATCAATTTGCTTTGAGTTGATAAAGTCCCGAACAAAATGATGATCAATTTCAATATGTCTGGTTCGAGCGTGTAGAACGGGTTGCGCGCAATAGAGAGGGCTGATATATTGTCGCAATAAACTGGAGTTGTCTGGATTGGTATGTTGAAATCATTGCAAAGATGGAAAATCCAAATGAGCTCGGCAAAGGCGGCAGCCAAAGAGCGGTATTCCGCTTCTGTTGATGATCTTGCGACAGTAGTCTGTTTCTTGACAGACCAGGCAATTAAGGATTTGCCGAGAAATATACAATATCTTGTTGTTGATTTCCGATCAATACAGTCACCCGCCCAATCAGAGTCTGAGTAGGCGGTGAGGATAAGGTTTGTCTTTGGGATAAACAGACTATAGCTGATGGTACCTGCCAAGTATCTTAGGACTCGTTTGAGCAGTTGGAAATGGAGTAGTAATGGCTTGTGCATCTGTTGGCAGAGCTTGTTAACCGCGAATGAGATGTCCGGACGGATGGAGGACAGATATTGTAGACAACCTACTAACTGGCGAAAAAGTGCTTGTTGAGAAAATGGAGTTTGGAGAGCGGAATTTGTAGGAGGTTTATTTGGTAGAGGTGTGGTTAGTGGTTTACAATTGATCATAGAGGTAGTTAGAAGGAGGTCTTTTATATATGATTGCTGAGAGAGATGGAAGCCAGTAGAAGTGCGAGTGAAATCGATTCCGAGGAAGCGGGAAAGAGGGCCCAAGTTTCGTATTTGAAATTTTGTGTGAAGGTTTTTGAGAAGCGAAGAAATAAAGGGAGAGTCATTGCCGGTAATGAGGATGTCATCCACATATATGAGGATGTAGACAGTGATGCCGGGTTGGGAAAAAATAAAGAAGGATGGATCGGCGCTGCTGACGTGAAATTTTTGGGTGATTAGGTAGGAGGATAAAGTTGCAAACCAGAGACGTGGGGATTGCTTTAGGCTGTAGAGAGCTTTATGAAGGAGGAACACATGATTGGGAAATTGTGGATCGATGAACCCAGAAGGTTGAGTCATGTAGATGGTTGCATCGATGTTGCCGTGAAGGAAGGCATTGACAACGTCGAGCTGGAATATTTGCCAATTGTGGTGTAGAGAAATAGTGAGGAAGAGTCGAATTGTGGGAAATTTGACTACGAGGCTGAAAGTTTCTAGATAATCGATGCCATATTCTTGTTTATACCCTTGAGCCACAAGTCGAGCTTTGTGGCGGGCTATAGAACCATTTGCAAGGCGTTTTATTTTGAAAATCCACTTGCAGCCGATGATATGCTGGTCAGAGGGTGGCGGGACTAAGGACCATGTTGATTGGGTTTGAAGAGCGTTAAATTCAGCGGACATGGCATTGCGCCAGTGGGGGGATTTGGAAGCTGTTGTATAGGAAGTAGGAATTGAGTCGGAGGTGGTAGAGTGTTGTAGATCTAGGATCTGGCGGGGTTTGAGAGAACCGGTTTGCGATCTTGTTACCATGTGGTGGTGAGGTAAGGTGGAAGGGGAAGAAGAGAGGTTGTTTGAAGATGCTGGAACAGTTGGTAATGTGGAGGAATCGGAAGGAAAGGGAATGTGAATATCTGTGTTGGGTGAGTAGACAGAAGAATGGGCTGAATTGTGGTTGGACGTGTTTGATTTAGAGGGAGGTTTGGAATTAAGCGGAGGGAAGGCAAGTGTGTGTTCTGGAGTAGCGATGGAAGGGGGTGGTGGTGTAGCAGAGATGGTTGAGGATTCGTGAAAGGTAACATGACGTGAAATGTAAATTTTGCCAGTTTTAGGATCATAGCATTTGTAGCCTTTTTGTTGAGTTGTATAACCGAAGAACAGACAAGGAATTGAACGGGGAGATAGCTTATGTGGGGTGTAAGGTCGAAGCCATGGGTAACAATGGCACCCGAATATTTTGAGGTGATGGTAGTTCGGCGAACGACGATAGAGGAGTTCGTAAGGTGATTGTTTGGGATTATGTGAAGAGGGTAATCTGTTGATGAGGTAGAGAGCTGTGTGAACTGCTTCTGTCTAGAAATGTGAAGGTAAGTTTGCATCAATAAGGAGAGTGCGGGAAGTATCTATAAGATGACGGTGTTTCCGTTCGGCAGTGCCATTTTGTTGAGGAGTATGGGGGCAAGTTAACTGGTGAGATATGCCGGTTTGAGAGAAAAACATCTGGAGAGTGGAGTTCATGAATTCGCCACCATTGTCAGAGCGGATGACACGAACGGGATGGTTCAATTATTTTTCAAGGAATTTAATGGTTTTTATTAATAGAAGTGGAATTTCATATTTGAATTTAATTAAGAACAGCCAGGAGTACTTTGAGATAATAACGGTAACCGTCATATGAAAGTACCGGGGAAGGACCCCAAACATCTAAATGCAGTAATTGTAAAGGAAAGCTAGATACATGGTTGGAGGGGGAGAAGGGAAGCCTGTGACTTTTAGATAGCTCATAGGAATTACAAATTTTAGAGGAAGGAAAAACATAAACAGGACAGAGCTGTTTAAGTAAAGTCTGAAGAATTTTGGTATGTGGATGACCCAAGCGCCGATGCCAGACGGTAGCTGGAGATTGATCGGCGGATGAGGTGGTTGTGGTTGTGGCTGCGAGATGAGTTGTAGGTGCTGGAACGATAGGAATGGGGTAGAGACCGTTATGGCAGGGACCGTGGAGAAGCATTTTGTTGGTCTTCCGATCCTTAAGCACAAAACAAGATTTATCAAATAAAACAGAGCAGTTGTTGTCATTAATAAGTCTGGAAATTCATATAAGGCGGTGAGTAAGATGAGGAACGTGAAGTAAGGAAGAAAGGGAAAGCTTACGAAATGGAGTGGGTAGGAGGCCATTACCAAAATGTTGGATGGGTAGAGGTGTACCATTACCTACCAGCACTTGTTCTTTACCAGTAATAGGTTGCTACAGGGGAAGCGGATCTGGAGATAAGTGAGCGGTTGCACCGCTATCTAAATACCAAGGTACCGTATCAGAAGTTGAGCTGTTGGCAAGTAAAGTAACATCTGATGAAGAGCTGGGAGAAGAGTACTGAAAATTGCCTCTGTGCCAACAAGTCACGGCAGAATGTCCCGGTTTGCCGCAAATCTGGCAATGTCCATCAAAACGGGGTGTGCGAGGAGGACGATTGGAACTAGAGCCACGGCCGCGAGTTCTGGAGTTATTGAATCGTCCATGTCCTCTACCTCTGTTCGAAAATAGAGCAATTGTTGGATCAGTGGAGGGGGCGGCCGCCAGCGACAGTTCCTTGACGGCATCAGTGGTTTGCTGTACTTCTTCACTGCGTAGTAGTGAGTATAGGTTGTCTAAACTGATAGGGTGAAGAGAAGATCGTATATAAGTTTTGAAAGATTGGTAGGTAGAAGGCAATCCATTCAAAATGTAGTGTAGCACGTCTTCACTGTCGACAGATCCGCCGGCGACATTAATGTTATCAACAAGCGTTTTGACGGAAGCAAGATATTCGGTCATTGTTTTGTTTTGCATAGACAAAGAGTGAAATTCATTTTTCAACTGAATCACTCTTGATCCATTTTGTAGAGTAAAAACGCTGCTCGAGAGTCTTCCAGATGGAAGCGGTAGTGTCGAGGTTCAACACGTAGGGAAGAATATAAGTAGGGATCGTAGAGAATAGAGCGACGGATAGATTTTGATCTATCAAAGACCAGGAAGAAAATTTGGGATTGAGGGTAAGTTGGCCGGCAGCAGTGAGCAGATGTTTAGGAGGGCACGGCTGTGTTCCGTCCAAGTAACCGGAAAAACTATTGGCTGCGTATAACTTTTGGATAGCGGAGCGCCAAGTTGGGTAGTTATCTGGAAGGAGTTGAATGTTGATGACGTTCTTGATATTGGAGAGCAAAAATTTGAGGGTGGGTGGGATATGAACGTCTGTGCTGCTCGAGATCTCGTGTTGAGCTGGTTGTGGAGTAGACGCAGCAGAAACGGGCGTAGAGTCTCCCATTTTGGACGTGTAGAGGAGCCACTAGGCGATGGGCTCTGATACCATGAAGAGAGCTGGAGACCCGGCACAAGAACGAAAACGCAGAGGAGCTAAAGGAAGAAGATGACTCAGTTTTGGATAAAAGCCATATATGTTTACTGTAGCTAGTGTTGATATAAATACACATGAGTAAGATGTCTAATGTCTAAACTACCCTGGATAGTTACATAAAGCATAAAGGCAAAAAGGTAGGCGGCTGCCGGAGGAGAGGTTGTCAGCTTTCAGTTGCTGCTACAGGTAGTAGTGGAGAGTGAGTTCTGCTTAACAATTCGCACTCCTACACTTCGATCCAGAACAATATATGACTCCTAACAAATACACGAGCTAATTTCTCTCTAGAACAGTCTTTCACACTCACTCTCAGTCTCTCACGCACACATAACTCCCCAAAATTTCAACCTCATTATATGAACACAAAAGCTACAATTTTTAGACTAGGCCAAATAATTGAATGAGTTGTATGGTGTTGGCTTGGTGTCATTGCGGTGCTGTTGAGTCATCGGTCTTGTAGGTTCACCATCTGTCGCATCAACTCACCAATCTAACTACCTTCCATCGAGGCACAGGTTGATTTTGCGTTGCAGCCACATAACACTTCATCTCTAAGCTCTCCAGCACCTTCCGACACATTGACGTACAGCTACAACGCTGAACTGGTAGCACTGGGATGCTGGGGGAAAATATGGCTCTGCGGCGCTATCTCTGTGGTGTTGCGTTGTTGGCTAAATTTTTATAATTTTCTACTTATTTCTTGTTAAAAAATACAAAGATTAAAAACACAAACATCATAATATATGTTATTTGAACTTATAAATTTTTCTCTGACCATTTGTTTTTTTTTATGTAAACTAGATAGTTAGGTTATATTGCATTCATCAGGTAATCTTCGAATTATAGACAATGTATTCACACATATATCATGGATAGACATTGATGTGGGCTCACGTTAGCTGAGACCTTTTCCGCAAGATCATTCTACTACCCACATGGTTTTGGTTATACTCCCACTATCCTATTTCTGCAACAGTTTTGACTAACTAAAGGCTATAGTACAGTCGTTTCACCTTTTTCTTTTTTTTTCCGTTTTTAGTGATACGCCTCTTTTAGGAGGTATATTTTGTTATTAGCTGGGAGGAGAAGGGAGATTGAATACTACTACCGATATTACTCTAGTTTGGAGCTCTGCTCTTTGGTTTCTCTAGTTTTCTTCTTGTGTTCTGCTCTTTTCTCTTGCAAGTAACGAGGCTTCCACGTCAAGTTGGTATCATAGCCAGGTCGGCGAAGCTGCGGAGATGGCGGAGAGTAGCAGACACAACGCCCTTGACGGCGATCAAGGCGAGAACGCAATGTGGGCGGCACAATCCAGGATTTTCAGGCAACTGGACGAGCTCAAGGCAGATTTTTGCCGATTTACCACAGAGATGCGTCTTGAAATTCAAAGCCTCAAGTTAGGCTCGAGGAATCAACCAGCGAATCGTGAGACGTCACCGGACCGACGGCAATGGCGTCCGAGAGAGCGTCCGATGGGTAGATTCCGCCCAGAAGCACGTGCATATGGTATTGACATCACTGCGTCCGATGTTGAAGGTGAAAGCCAGCAGCAACCGTATTTGTCTAACTCTCCCGATGAAGGATATTTTCATGTGGAGAGACCTAGAAGAATGGGAATGCAACACAGACAGCAACCACATGGTGAATACCGAGTGAAGATGGATATAAAATTTTTTGAAGGACGCTTGCATATCGAGGATTATCTTGATTGGGAGCGGTCGGTCGAAACATTTTTTGAATACATGGATATCCCGACGGATAAGCAGGTGAAGTACGTGGCCTACAAATTTGAAGGGGGAGCAAGCGCTTGGTGGAAACAAGTTCTACAGACACGGTATAGAGAAGGAAAGGGACCTGATAGGAATTGGTCTCGAATGAAACAACTGCTTCGTAATCAATTCCTACTCACTGATTTTGAGCAATTATTATACATTCAATACCAACACTGCAATCAGGGAAATCGAATTGTTAGCTCCTACACTGAAGAATTCTATCTCCTCAGCGCCCGTAATAATCTTAATGAGTCTAACAATCAGATTGTTGCTCGATACATTGGTGGTTTAAAAGATGGCATCCAGGATAAATTGGAATTGAATTCCATGCATATGGTCATTGTTGCAGGCAGTGAATTTCGCCTTGAAGGCTGAAATGCAGTTGAATCGTCCATTGAGGGCATATAACAACAGGCGGAACTTCTCTGATAATCCCTTACTTGATGGCAAGAGTTCCAGTAATACTATTGCAAAACCTGCCTATAAAAGCCATACTCCTCCTGGACCGGCTACACAAACCTTTTAGAACAAAGCTCCCAACAAAGCAAAAGCTCCCAGCAAAGACAATCCGTATACTCGGCCAACTACCTTGAAGTGTTTCCGGTGCTTTCAACCCGGTCACAAGTCCAACGAGTGTCCAAATCGTCAACAAGTCCAACTGTTGGAAGGCGAAACCGAGACCCAACCCACTGGAGCTGATGGAGAAGCTTAAGAAGATTATGAAGAAGTTGAAGGTGAGCCAGTGATGTGCATCCTAGAAAAATTGCTACTATCTCCACGTCAGATGTCTCCTACAAAGAGAAATGCCATATTCAAGACAAAATGCACGATTAGTGGTAAAGTGTGTGATCTACTGATCGATAGCGGGTGCACCGAGAACATCATCTCGCAGTCTGCTGTTAATTCATTGAAGCTAAAGACAACGAAAAATCCCACACCATATAAGATCATTTGGGTGAAGCGTGGTGTGGAAGTTCCTGTATCGGAGATGTGCATAGTCAATTTTTCCAATGGAAAACACTACAATTGCGAAGTGTTATGTGACAACATTGACATGGATGTGTGCCACCTTATTCTAGGGCAACCTTGGCAGTTCGACACTGGTGTTCTATATGACGGGCGCACTAATTCTTATTCCTTCGAGTGGAAGAACAGGAAGTTGCGGCTACTTCCAAATTCTCACAGCACACCATCTTCTGTCTCAGGGACTCGGCTAGCTTTGAATATAGTTACAGGAAAATTCCTTATCCATTTTGGGCATGAAGCTAAGGGAATCCTGGCTGTTTTTGTAGCTGAGGAGAATTCAAGACTCCAAACCACTTCGCATCCAACATCCCTGCAACAACTGCTGACCGAATTTGATGGCATAGCTCCAACCGAACTTCCCCAGGAATTGCCACCACTGAGGACCATACAAAATCAAATCGATTTGGTTCCGGGAGCTTCTCTACCCAATTTTTTGCATTATAAAATGAGCCCAACAGAACATAAAGCAATGCAATAGTTAATTGACGAGCTAATTCAGAGGCAAATGATTCAGCCTAGTTTGAGCCCCTGTGTCGTGCCCGCCTTGTTGGTGTCGAAGAAAGATGGATCGTGGCGAATCTGCATTGATAGTCGATCAATTAATAAGTTAACCATTAAGTATCGCTTTCCGGTGCCGAGGATTGAGGACATGCTAGATCACTTGACTGGTGCTACAGTATTCTCCAAATTAGATCTCCGTAGCGGTTATCACCAGATACGAATCCGGCCAGGCGACGAATGGAAGACTGCTTTTAAGACCAGAGACGGTCTCTTTGAGTGGAAGGTAATGCCATTTCGTTTGTGTAATGCACCATCCACATTTATGCATTTGATGAACGAAATTTTAAAACCACTGATTGGCAAGTGTTGTGTCGTATACTTCGACGACATTTTAGTTTTTAGCCCTTCAACCGAATCCCACTGGAAACATTTGGCTGACGTTTTTCAATTGTTAAGGGAACACAAGCTGTACTTGAATAAGACTAAATGTGAATTTTTCACGTCTACAGTACACTTTTTGGGTTTTATAATTTCTGCACAAGGTGTGAGCATGGATCCCTACAAAGTAGACACTGTCCGTGACTGGCCAAGATCGAACACTATTACTGAAGTTCGTAGTTTCCATGGGTTAGCTAATTTTTACAGACGATTTATTCGTGGATTCAGCGTGATTATGGCACCGATCACGGATTGTCTAAAACGACAAACTTTTATGTGGACTACAGAACAACAAAATAGTTTCGAAACGATTAAGGCTGCCTTGAGTTCAGCACCTGTGTTGGCATTACCAGATTTTAGTAAGCCTTTCAATGTGGACACCGATGCTTCGAGAATTGGTGTCGGAGCTATATTGTCTCAAGACAACAAGCCGATAGAGTTCTTCAGCGAAAAATTGAGTCTAGCATGGAAAAAGTGGTCACTTACGAACAGGAACTGTATACAGTTGTTTGAGCTTTGAAACAATGGGAGAATTACATACTTCACCAAGACTTTATCTTATGTAGTGATCACCAATCGTAATAATATTTGAATACCAAAAGAATATTAATCGAATGCATGGGCGGTGGATAATATTCTTACAAAAATTTAGCTTTGTTCTAAAGCACAAATCGGGCAGTCAAAATATGGTGGCCGATGCACTAAGCCGGCGGTCGGCATTGATCACCAAGCTGCAAACCGAACTCACAGGCTTAGAGTCACATAAAGACATGTATCCACAAGATCCAGACTTTGCTAAAGCATGGGAAATTTGCTCTATCAGTAGGTCTTGGGGAGACTATTTGATCCGCCATGGCTACTTGTTCAAAGGTAACTCTTTATGTATTCCCTTATCTTCGTTCAGGTTGCAATTAATACAAGAAGTGTATGGAGGAGGATTGGCGGCTCATCTGGGAAGGGAAAAGACAGTGGATCAAATGCAATAATGTTTTTACTGGCCTCACTTGTGGCGAGATATCTCTCGGTTCGTTGAGAGGTGTCTTGTATGCCAGGCGTACAAAGGTGCTCGACAGAATGCCGGCTTATATACCCCTCTACTCGTGCCTATGTCTATTTGGGAGGATTTGAGTATGGACTTCATATTGGGGCTACCTCGTACAAAAAAAGCTTGCAGGAAGACTTGCGACGCTTTTGGGGTTGCTCGGTTGTTTTTTCGAGAGATAGTCCGGCTCCATGGCCTCCCCCGGAGCATAACCTCTGATCGTGATGTGAAGTTCATTAGTCACTTCTGGCGTGAACTATGGAAGCAACTCAAGACGGAGATCTAACTCAGCTCAGCTTATCATCCTCAAACCGACGGTCAGACAGAGGTGGTTAGTTGGACTCTCGGCAGCATACTTAGGTGTTTGGTTCAAGACCATCCGAAACAATGGGACGAGGTCTTAAGTCAAGATGAATTTTCTTATAATTCAATGCCAAATAGATCAACTGGAATGTTCACGTTCAGCATAGTCTATACCAAGATGCCGAATCATACTGTGAATCTGGCCATCCTCCCTCAATGTCATAATTCTGCTGTAGGTAAATTTGCTGAGGATTTTAAATTCGTGCTTGATGATGTTCGCCACAGATTACAACGGTCCAATGAAGCTTACAAGTTGGATGCTGATCAACACAGGCGCCGAAAGCTATTTGAACCTAGAGAACTTGTAATTGTACGTTTGCGGAGGGAAAATTTTCCTGCGGGGACTTATTCGAAACTTAGTCCACGAAAGATTGGACCATTTTCTATCAAGCAGCAGATTAACGACAATGCATATGTCGTTGATCTACCACCTGACATTCTCACGCCCTCTACCTTCAACATCGAGGATGTCTTCCCCTACTTTCCATCTGATGAAGCTACTACTGAACTAACTAATACTCCACAGGAAGCGGAGTTCTTTAGAGGAGGAGGCAACTGATGCGGGCTCACATTAGCTGAGACCTTTTCCGCAAGATCATTCTACTACCCACATGGTTTTGGTTATACTCCCACTATCCTATTTCTGCAGCAGTTTTAACTAACTAAAGGCTATAGTACAGTCATTTCTCCTTTTTCTTGTTTTTTCGTTTTTAGTCATACGGCTCTTTTAGGAGGTATATTTTGTTATTAGCTGGGAGGAGAAGGGAGATTGAATACTAATACCGATATTACTCTCATTTGGAGCTCTGCTCTTTGGTTTCTCTAGTTTTCTTCTTGTGTTTTGCTCTTTTCTCTTGCAGGTACCGAGGCTTCTACGTCAGACATTAATGAAGGTTTGGGGACTATACTTAACTTTAATGAATTGTTTCATTTATCGATTTAAATAGATATAGTATAAAAGTATTATTTAAATTTTAGTTGATTTATTAAAATTATGTGTATTGAAATGGTGATGCCCTTCCATAAAAAGAACAAGCCTTCTTTAAAACAAACAACAAATGCATGTGCAATGGGGTGAGCAATAAACTCAATAGGTTTTATGAAATCTACCCAAGAATCTAATGCATGATAAAGATCCAATATGCATGCTTGGGGCCTTACTAGTGAATTAACAGATCATGTCTCAAGTTTTCATATATATGCATTATTTCTTATAATTATATTAAGTATTATTTTAATGCAAGTATGTTAGTAAGCAAGTAAAACAAGTGAAAAATCAATATTACTTTTGTAGATGTAAGGTAATATAATAGGGTGAATTAATAAATGAGTAATCTAATAGGTGCATTAACTCATATTAATATAAGTGGATAATTGGATTACCATTTCTTTTCAATCTAAGGATGATTTATTATTTAACTATAAAAATAAAACAATATCACTTCAATCACAGAAAAGGATTCCTTATTAAAAGTAGGATCATCACCCATTCTTCCAGTAGCCTATGCCATATCTATCTAATAACACTATAAAATCATATGCTAATTTCCGACGTAATTTCCAGCAGAAATAAATTCATCAAGGAATTTTGGCAGATTTCCAATGGAATATTTCCGACGGATTTCCAATGAAATATTTCCAAGGAATGTTCCGGCAAATTTTTGGCGCATTTTCTAGTGGAATTTAAAATTTTCTAAAAAAAAATATTATAAATATTAAAAATTGCTCATTTTTTAAATTAAATTAATTTAATTAAATATTATTAAACTAAAATAATAATAATAAATTAATAATTATTATTAAATTATTTTTAATAAATAAAATAAATTAATTAGGTTCTCTAATAGATATTATTAAATAAATTAAATAATATGAAGAAATTATATATTAAAAATATTTCTTAGAAAGTATAATTTAAATTAAAAAAAGCAACGAAAAAACATTTTAATCAACGTAGCTTAGGCAGTTTGTCTAGCGGGTGGGTTCACTACAAAAAAACAGCTCATTCCCAATGAAATTTCTGGCGGAAATAAATTCATAACAAATTCCAGCGGCTTTTTCGGCGGATTACTGATGGAAAAATTCAAGCGGATTTCTGACTGAATTTCATATTGGATTTCAGGCAGATTTATTTCCGACGGAATTCTGACGAAAATTAATTTTTTTCTACAAAATGGCTACAATAAATATTTATAATTAATTATTTTATTAAATTAAGTTAAATAATTTAATAACTTATAATCAAATTAAAATTTTCAAATTAGATATTACGAAATTTGAATTAATTAAATAATAATTGATAATTCATTATGAAATGAATAAAATTAAATATTATTAAAGAAAATTAATTAAATAAATCAAATTAATAATTAATTGTTAAATTAAATTAATAATTAATTGTTAAATTAAATAAATCATTATAAAAATAAATTTTTTAAATTAAATTACATTGATTAAATTGATATTAGATTTTAGTTTAAATAAGATAAAATAAACCAAACTACACATATGTGCCATAGGAAAAATTATTAGGTGCGGAGTGCGCACCGTCCGCACAAGCATTAGGTACCTAGAAGTACCCAGCGGTACCGAGTGTGGGTACCACTAGGTACCCAATGCTTGTGCAGAAGGTTCTCCCTGTCTGCACTTCGCACCTAATAATCTCTCATGGCATAGAGGCGCCTTGGTTTGGAGGCTTTAATGATTTAATGATGGGCTGCGTAGGTTCGAATCCCGCCTAAGGTGGGTGGTAGATTGGGTCGGAGGGCCCAAGGAATTGCTCGCATGGGAAGGACTAGCGGGCTAGTTGGGCTGGTCGATATAGTGTAGCCCTTGGGTTTTCTCAGGCTGCTGGTTGGCCGATCATGTTTCTTCTTTTTTCTAGGTTTTATTTTTTCTTTTTAATTTTTGGCGCAAAATATTATGCTAGAAATTGTACTCATAGAATAATTCCGCTGAAAAATCTGTTTGAAATATTTCTGGCGAACTTTTGTTTTTTTTTTTGTTTTTTTTTTTTGTTTAGAGCTTAATATGTCAAATATATTTTTCTTAGCTCCTGCTTATGCCCACACGAGTTCAAAGTTGGTAGAGTTCAAACCCCACATAGCAAAAAAAGCTGGTGGATGCATGCGGGTGGGTTCGCAGGCAGGTCTGGATCAGGTGCTCACGGGTTGGAGTCGGTTTACAGGCTGCACTAATTCACAAGCCCGCATGTGAATTTGCAAGTAGGGGTTGGTTGGTATTTTTTTTTTTACTTTGAGCTTAACATGTCAAGTGTAATTTTTTTAGCTCCTGCGTATGCCCACACAAATTCAAACATTTTTCATTTTATAATACCGAATTATATGAATTAAATTTGTATTTAGTGTTAAGCTTAGGCTCTAATAATCCCAAAAAAAACTAAGAATGATATTAATGAAAACTTTAAAGTATAAAAAATGGAACTTTGTATCATTTTATATATATGTATTACTTTATAAGCTCATTTAATCAGTCTTATTATAACAAATATTTATGATATATCATTAAAAAGTTCTCCTAATTGGACATGAATCTCAAGGTAAATTCACATTGGAAATTTTCAAAATTAAATTCGGAACATCCTAAATCTAATTTTAGCAAACTTAAGTCAAACATAACTTCTCAAAAAAATAAACCCAATGACACCAAATTCATTTCAATCCGAGCCCAAATGGGTTCAAAGCAAGGACCTGAAACACTTTTGAAAGGTTCAAATCATAATTTGAATAATAAAATGATTTTTAAAATATGACATGATTATAGTCAAATCAAGCGGCTCGACGAGACTAATCCAAAGAGCATAAGATCGAGAAATTTTGACATCATTAAGGGACTTAAATACTCGATAAATGATCCATGATCAAGGGAATCAATATCAATTGTCTATTTGAACCACTACCAACATGCCCTTGATCTTCTCCCTATTTACTAGTCATGTCACTAAAAAAAACTATAAATAAACCCCTTAGGTTTCACAAGATGGTGGGGGTGCTGACATCATTTTTATATGAGGTCACAAGAACCCATCAAGATCCCTACCTTGTTGATCTCATGATTTATATTCATCCAGGTTTCAATCATCTATAGCTTCAATTAAATAAAAATCTAGACCTCAATTCAATTCAAAATCTAGATTCCAATTCAAACCTCAATCCAGACCTCAAATCAATCTAATTCTTAACTCTACTTTAACATTTGATCCAATCTTCAATCTAGTTTCAACCCTATCCAAATCATTAACAATTATTCAAATGATTTTGAATCATTTGGATAATTCAAATCAAAGCATTTAAATCCAAAATCAAGATCAAACTCAAAAATCTTGACCAAGATGTAGGGCTAAAAGGCTATGTCATGAAAGCCTTTCTCAATAATTTTTTAAATACTTCAAACCCCTGTAAAATAACCCCTGAATCATGATCTATCAATTTCATATTGATTAGGATGACTCTAGGATCTAGCCTCCAAATTTGAACTCATTCTAAAACCTCTAACTTCAGAAACTGGATTTATTTTTAAAGGTTATAAAATATTTAAATATTTATGGCCTATGTCACTAGACCTACCACCTAGTGGAATTAGGCCTTAGAGCTTTCTCCAAAGCCTCTAACCACATCCAGACCCTTGATCATGATATCTTGAGCAATAAACTACATTTTGGTGGATCCACTTTAACCTCTAGTTAGCTAGGGGTCAAAATGACAAAAATGCCCATTAAGGGCAATTTTGGAGTTTCCTTTGAACTCCAGAAATAAGTGTACTAATTTGATCTAATCCTTGTTGAATTTTCAATCTTCACTTCTTTGACATCAATCTTTGAAAATTCAAAATAAAATTTCTACATTTATTTTAATCGAGAGTTTTTATAGGGAATTTAACGTCCCTATAAATTTATTAACTACGAGGGCCTACACTCATATGAGATTTAGAAACCCATATCAAATTTTCAAAATAAAGTTTTTATTCAAAACCTCAATTAATTATATTTGGAAATTTTTAAGTCAAAATCAATTATCATTATCATCTTTTTTAAATGATTAGTAATAACTGATATCTTCTTCCCTCATGAAGATATATCAATTATTGTTGTAACTTTAATTATAAAACTAATGATAGTTTATCCAAATTATCATAGTTAAGCACCTAATTGAATGATTATTTTGACACTTTGGGGTCATATATAGTTATTGCTCGAATTTGACTATGATAATTAAAATGAATTTTTTTAATCCTATAAATTGAACTCATTAGGGAATGGTTTGCTCACCTCCTAAGATGATATCCTGTTCATAATGATGCATTCAATTTCAAAATTAAAGTTCCAGAAATTAAATTCTCCTAAAGAAAATTAAAATTTTCAAAACTCAACTTTCAATCAAATAGGGGAAACAGGAAGCAAAGAGGAAAGGAATAGAAATAAAATATCTCTCTTACCACCAACCTCCTCATCGACCATCACCCCGCCACCAACTATCACTATACTTTATCAAACTTCTGCCCAACCAATAACTGATGTCACACTTATGCCGACCAATGATTATTGTAAGATTTTCACCCAACCACCCCAATTGCCAAGAGTGGTCTCTTTGAAACATGTTGCCAATTACAGTCCTTCCAACCTTTGTCATCCAACTACCATATTTCTGGCGTTCATTGCTTGTCAATTATGGTCCTTCAAACCTCCATCAGCCATCAACTATAGTCTCTCAAACCTCGATTGCCCGCCAATTATAGTCTCTGTGACTACCATCTCTGGACTACGGTCTCCCCGACTGATGTCTCCCAACTATGATCTTTCTAATATATGTCGTCCACTATCGACTACAATCTCTTTTACTACCATCTCCAGACTATAGTTTCCCAAGCCACCATCGCTCGACTACAATCTTTTTTACCTCCTTCACCCATAAAAAAAGGTCTTTTCAACCACTATCACCGACTACGGTCCTTCCGACCTCCATTGCCTGACTATGGTCCTTCCAACCTCCATCACCCACTAATTATAGTCTCTCTGACCACCATCTTTAGACTACGATCTCCCTTACCTCCATTGACTACTAAAATCTTTTTGACATCTATCACAAAATTATGGTCCTTTCGACCAGCTTCGCCCAACTAAGGTCTATTTGACCTCTGTCACTTGTACAACGGTCCTTCAGACCACCATTACCGACAATGATCTTTCTAACCTCCATCGCCCCACTACTGTATTTTTTAGTTCTGTCAGCCACTAATTTTGGTCTCTTTGAACACCATATTAAGACTACAGTCTCCGAGACCACCCTCATATGACTACAGCCTTTCTGACCTCAATCATTACAATCCTTCTAATTGCCTTCAGCTGACTAAGGTCTTTCTAACCACCATTACCCCTCGGCTATGCCCTCTAAATCCTGACAACAATCTTTTTTACCATCATCACCCTCTAACTACATCCCTTATAACCTCCTTCACTAGATAATGGTCTTTCTTACCATCGTCGCCCTTAGGCTATGGTCCTTCTGACTTCTATTGCTAGACAATAGTGTTGCAAATCTGAACCAAAGTACTTTAATTTTGATGATAACAAATATTACTAGATTCCTTATTATGTTATCCTTTTAATTCTTATTATTGAATATATATTTTTTCTTGTGCACTAAAATTTTAGGTCCACCTCACATTTTAAAGTTTGATTAGCTCAAGATTTGGTAGATTAGGATTAAGTAGGTTATGAATTATCTATATTTTTAATTCTTATATATTTTTACTTTTCTTGAGTCAAATCAAGTATTTGTTGAGTATTAAACTTGGTAACCATGCAAACACACACACAAGGGAGTGAGTTAGTGACAATATCAGAAGTAGAATTTTTTTAATTTAATTATATTATAAAATCCATATCATATTGTACAATAAGCTAATTAAAAATTAATTAAAATGGCTAATTATGATAATTAATGCAATTTAAACTAATCATAATATATAATTTTGATCATACAGGTTGCACAGTTGAAATTAAAATCTCAGCTACCATTCATAATTTATGTAATATTTTGGTATTCAAATTTTGTACTAATCATATTTTATGATAAGTATCGTATGATATAATATAATTAAATCATACTTAAATTAATCTTATGATTAGGAGATGATCTAGTAATAATTTATCCAGTCAGATCATATAGGATAATTAGACTAATCGTACTGTACGACTCGATTCCTGTATGGGACAATGATTTATCATCGCCAATCATATAAGATGATGACCAAGTTTTTTAAACTAATCATTCTAGATGCATGATGCTCAAAATCATCCTGGACGATTAGCTCAATTATTTCAACTGATCGTATAGCATCTAAATCTTCAAACAATACTAACAAGAGTATTTTGCACTAATCATACTAGACAATCCATGATCATGCTATACGGTTAGAGTCATAGAATTGAATTTTAGGGCTTCTTATGAGGCTTTATATTTAATCTCTCTCATTATACTTGTTTTAATTCTATAACTACTGAGTGTTCTTGAGAGGGAACTTTGAGAAGAAGATCTAGGAGAGCTTTGGGAAGAAGAGGGAGTGCTTGTGTGTGAAGGATAAGTAGTGTGAGGGGTTTACACGGTTGCTTCAAAAAAGTATACTTCTCTTATACTTTGATTCTCACTACATGAAAAATGCTCATTACCTGTGAAATTTTTGGCGCAAATAAATCTGTCAAACATTCCAACAATATTTCCTATGTATTTCCAACGAAATATTTCCACCAGAATTTTTGACGAGTTTCTGACAAATTTTTTGCGAGATTTTTTTTATTCAAGATCTTCTATGAATACAAAAAAAAAAGTTTGCCTATCATTTATTCTATGTTTGACTAAATTTCTTATTTTGGATTGATGGTATAAAAAGCATATTAATTACTAATGAAGACTCTTATAAATTAAAGATTTAATAATATTTTTAATTATCTTTCATTCTTCGTTTAATACTGATAGTGGTCATATATGTAGTTAAAATCTGATGTGATATATATCCTCAGTAGATGAATACAAGAATAATTAGGAAAATTTAGATAGAATATTGGAATACCTAGAGATATAATGTTTAAATATTCTAGATTCTAAAAAAGATATTATAGTTATAGGAAGTCAGTAGATATCCTTTTCACCCCTACATACTCGATAGAGATCTAAGAATATACATGCTCTGAATTATATCTATAATTAAGAGTCTAATTCTCAAAAATATGATATTTTCATTCATCAATCTAAAATATTTTATTAAATATTGTATCAACTATTTTACTATTTTTATTCAATGATAGAAACTCCAAAATATTATTTTTATTTTAATAAGATAACTTATGTATTTAGACTAAGAAGTAATAATTTTATTACAAGTAAACATAACACTTCCTCGTGTGTTCGACACTATACTTCATCATTTTATTATTTAATCATGCACATACAATTACGTATATTTAAGTGGGGCTTCTATTATTAATATATCAATGAAAACCTAAGCATTATTTAGCAATGAATGAAAAAGCAATTATTACGTAGTATGTATTAAAGCCTTGCCTGCATACACACTCTATCAAGTTTTTTGGCACCATTTCCAGGGAAGTAATTAGCTTAAAGCAATTTTAACTATCTTATTGAAATAATTATATATTTAGATGTACTTGTATCTTGTATATTTTTATTTTTTTATTTATTATTATGTATCCATTATTGTTGCTTTATAGATATTAAAAGAAACCTTTATTATTTGATTATGAGATAGAAAAAACTCTTTTAAACAATAAAAAAAAAACTAAAAAGATTTTGAAAACATCTAAATAAGTACTAGATCAAGATCATTCTAAGCCTCTTAGGGATAATGCTAGCCCTATAGTAGATGAAATTTATTAGAGTATTAATAGACCTACTATCTAGTCTAATAATTTTGAATTAAAACTTGTTATAATTGAGATGATTAAAATTTTCTAATTTGAGAGAACTCCTATTGAAGATCCCAATTTACATTTAATTAGTTTTCCAAAAATCTACATAATATTTAGGTATAATGATATCGATGATGATGCTATTAGACTTAGATATTTTCCATTTTCTCTAAGAGATAAGGCTAATGTGATGTTGAGTTCTTTACCCCGAGGCTCTATAACCACTTTGAATGAGTTGGCTCATAATTTTTTTGCTAAGTATTTTCCACCTTTAAATACTACTAAACTTAGAAATAATATCACATCTTTTGCCAAATTTAAAGGATAATCAATTTATGAAAGTTGGGAGAGATTTAAGAAAACACTTAGGAAATGCCCTCACCATGTCTTACCTAATTGGTTAGTTATTCAAACCTTTTATGCTGGATTAGTATTATCTCTTAGAGCAATAATAAATGTTACAGCTAGAGAATCTTTAATTTCCAAGCCATTTGAGAAAGCATAAGATTTAATAGAGAAAATGGTTGCTAATAATTTCTAGTGACTTGTTGATAAGGTAAATCCTAAGTGAATAGCTAGAATATATGAATTGGATGCATTGTCAATTTTACTTGCACAAGTTACAACAATTTCTAAGAAACTTGACATTTTGAAAGTTAGGGCAGAGATAAATATGTATGATAATTTTGTTAGAGATCCTAAAAATTTAAACACAACATCACCATTTCATGTATCCCTCCAATCTTACCATTTAGACTTTAAATAGCACTATCATGATATGAATGGGAAGATACTTTCGGGAGAAGTTGTTATATAACTAGGATTCCAACTGCATAATCAATTTATTTCCCTTAAAAAAATAAAAAATTATAAATGGCATCTTGTTTGGTTAATTAATTATCAAAAATTGGAAGAACGTTGTAATAATATCCAACCTAGGAGTGGGAGAGATTTGGGAGATCCTTACAATGAAAGAGATTTATCTTAGAAGAATAGTGATGATGCTAAACATTTAGAAAGTAAATCTTCAATTGAATAACCTGATCCTATAAAGAAACCTAAAAAAGCTAATTAGGATGGTTCTAGAGAGACCGATATCACCTTTTCCTCATAGGTTAATCCAATATTAATAAGTAATTATGAAATTTCTTAGAAGTATTTAAAAAATTAACCATCAATATACCCTTCTCTAAATTTTTAGAGCAAATGCCCACCAATTTAAAGTTTATGAAGGATATTCTGAATAGGAAAAGGAATTTAGGATAATTTGAAACTCTAGCATTAATTGAAAATTGTAGCGCTATAATTCAAAAGAAACTTCATAAGAAACTTAAAGATCCTAGCAGTTTTACCACTCCTTTAACTATTGTTGATAAATTATGTAGGAGAGATTTATGTGATTTAAGATCAAATATTAATCTAATGCAACTTTCAATCTTTAAAAGATTATATATAGGGGAGGTTCATCCTAATTTTGTTACTCTTCAATTGGCTGATAAAACTTTCACTTATCCAAGGAGAGTAGTAGAAGTTGTTATGATAAAGGTTGATAAATTTATTTTACCTATTGATTTTACTATACTTGATTCGAAAAAGATAGGGAAATACTCCCTCATTTTAAGAAGACCTTTCTTAGCTACAAGGAAAGCCATGATTGATGTATAAAAAGGTGAATTGACCCAAAGGGTTAAAGATCAGGAGGTTACTATTAATGTGCTTAAATAAATAAAATTCCCACAAGAAAAAATAGATATTGTTTAGAAGTTGATTTGGAAGACATTGTAGTAGAGAGTTTCAAGGAAGAATTATAAGAAGAAGAACTATTTTAAGAGGAATAAGTTGAAAAGGATAATGAATTTTTAGGGGAATTTGTTTTAGCAAATGGAGGTAGTTCATGGTTATTTAATGAGAAGTGTGAACCTTTAGAAACCACATCTTTTTGTAAAACTTTGAGACCAACCATTGAAGAAGCCCTGACTTAGAGCTTAAGGTTTTATATACCTTGTCATCTTAAGTATACTTTTCTAGGGAATAACACTCTTATTCATGTAATCATTTTTTCAAATCTAGAATAATATCATGAAAGTGAATTGATTAGGATTTTAAGTGATTTTAAAAGCACTTTTGGGTGAATAATTGCAAACATTAGAGGTATTAGCCCATCAATTTTCATGCATGGAATATTAATGGAAGGTAATTTAATACCTAAATCTGGTCCTTAAATAAAACTTAACCCTTCCATGAAAGATGAAGTTAAGAAAGATATTCTTAAATGGCTTGATGTTGGGATTATTTATCCTATTATTGATAGCTCTTGGGTAAGCCCCATTTATTGTGTTCCTAAAAAAAGGTGGTTTAATGATTATGTCAAATGAACTTAATAAATGTACACCTACAAGAACTTTCACTAGTAAAGGATTTGCATATATTATAGGAAATTAATAAGACCACTATAAAATATCATTTTACTTGTCCTTTCTTAATTAGATGATAGACAGGTTGGCAGGGCATTCATTTTATTATTTTAAGATGGATATTCAGGGTATCGGTTCTTATTACATCTGAGGACCAAAATAAGATTACCTTCACTATTTCTTATGGAATTTTTTACATTTAGAAGAATGTCTTTCGATTTTTGTAAAGCTACTACTACTTTTCAAAGGTGTATAATGTTAATTTTTTCAAACCTAATCGATTAAAGTATTCAAATTTTCATGGATGAATTCTTTGTATTTGGCACAACATTTTATTCTTATCTTGAGCATTTAACTTCTGTTTTGGAAAGATGTGTAAAAAAATTAATATTAAATTGAGAGAAGTGTCAATTCTTGGTTACTGAAGGCTTTATGTTAGGAAATAAAACTTCTAAGGAAGTATTGGAAGTAGACATTACAAAAATTAAGGTGATAAAAAAATTACCCCCCCCCCTACAGGAAAATCTGTGATTACCGGCAAACTTTCTAGCGAATAAATATATGTCAACAAAAAAAAGCAGTGAATGAACCTGTGAAAAATGCATCGCTGAAGTAGCGATGGGTTTTCAGGCGTAATTTTTTATGTTAACATATCGTCACATTTTTTGCCAGTTTTTTCATCTTTATTAAAATATACTGGCATAATTTCTGTCAGTTTTTACCTATAGAATCTCTGTCATAAATTGCGCCATTGTATTTATACTCAACAAATTATTATTAGCGTATTATCCACCGGTAATATTGTTGATGGAAATTTCACCGATGATTTTGACGAAATGGGCCCTATTACGTCCTCTCCACCATCTTTTCGCTCATTTCTTCCTCTTCATTTTTGTTTTCTCCACTAGCATCTGAGATCTTCCTCGAACATAACTAGTTACTATCCAACATTTGTCGCCAATCTTTGCATCGTTCGCCACCATCAGTTGCATAAACTTGCCGCCTTTGGTCCCCTCATCGTTCCTTCAGTTATCGAACCTCTTTTCCTTGGTAAGAGAAGGTATCTTTGTGTTTTTTTTCTTCTTTTGTTATGGATGTTCTCACTAGACATTTGCAAGAGAATGTATGTATGTTTTTCCTTTTTTAGATGCAGCAGCAGTAGGGGAAGATGCATCAAGATCAATTATTACAGGAAATATGAAAGATGAGGAAGCAGTTCAGTATATGTTGTTTATTTTATTTTAAACATCTATAATTATTTATTTTTGGACATATGTACTTATTTGTTTTTGTTGGACATATGCACTTGTTTATTATTAGATATATGTTGATCATATTATTCTTTTTTTTATTGTTTATATGTCTATGTTCAATATTTAGTGATGTTTTTGATTAGTGGAGGATGTTTGAATGTATATAGTATTGGATCTTTTTGTAGGCAGTTTTTGTAAAAATCAATTTCATATGCTAGAAGACAATTTTATTTGTTTATGCTACAAGTTTCCGATGGAATATCTGCTAGAAATTTCGCCGACAACACAATACAATGAAATTAAGTGATGTTTTTGGTGTATGTTTAAGCCGGAAATACTAGCATTTCTTTCGCAGGTAATATCCATCTTTAATAGTCTATTGGAATGCGACAATGGATTATCCACCAATTTTGCTAGCATACGTTTCTACCAAAAATACCGGCGGACAAAACACTGGAATTCGTTAAAGAAAGATATCTTTTTTTACATTCACTTTTTTAATGGAATTTTGCCAGAAACTTTGTCGAAAACATTTCCGGCGATAACGTTCCATCGGTATACACTTTCTGACACTCGAATTACCTTCAGATGATTTTTCACTGGAAATTTCATGGAAACAAAGATTTTCTACCAGATTTATATTGTTACCAGCAGATTTATGCCAAATTTTATTAAAGGTTCTTAAAGAATTCTCAAATTTTATTGAACCTTTATGTCACTTATTGGAGAAGGGTGTTCCTTTTTATTTAATTCTACAGGTCTTGAAGCTTTTAATACTTTAAAATAACATTTGATTAATGCTCCAAATATTATTGGTCATTGCCTTTTATAGTGATATGTGATGCCAGTAATATTTTTATGGAAGTTGGTCTGGAATAAAAGTGTGATAAGAAATTCTATGTCATATTTTATGCCAACAAAACTTTAAATTATATGCAATATAATTACACAACTATTGAAAAAGAATTGCTATCCTTTTTTTTCTTTTGATAAATATATGTCATATTTGAATAGCACCAAAGTAATTATTTATACTGTGTTTTCTGTTATTAATTAATTGATGATAAAGAAATACACTAAACCTAGATTGGTTAGGTGGATTCTTTTGTTTCAAGAGTTTAATGTAGAAATTTTGATAGAAATGGGACTAAAAATTAAATTGTTGATCATCTTTCTAGACTCTCTATTGAAAAGCATGCATCAACTAAGTTTGAGATTAATGAATACTTCCCTGATGAATAATTATTTGTTATGCATTTGAACAAACTACTTTGGTATGTTGACATTGTAAGTTTAAACATTAGTGGTGTACTTCCATACAATTTATTGGTAATTTAAAAGAGGAAGTTTTATATGATACCAAGTATTATTATTTTTTGGATGAACCTTATTTATTTAAAGCTTGTCATGATTAAATTATTAGAATATGTGTCCCTGAGGAAGATATAGAATGAATCATTAGGGAATGCCATGATTCTCATTATCGAAAATAATTTTGAGATTTTAGAAATCCTTCTAAAATCATTCAATTTAGATTTTTTTCCTACTATATTTAAGAATGTAAATGAATATGTTAGTAAATACGATCAATGTCAAATAGTAGGAAATATTTTAAAAAGAAATGAAATGCATTTTAACTATAGTTTGGAAATTGAGATATTTCATATTTGGGGATAAGATTTTATGGGACCTTCTATGCAATCCATAGAAGCCAATATATTTTTATTGCTATGGATTATATGTAAAAATGGATTGAACTGTGACAACCTCTAAAACTAATGCTCAAGTCATCATTAAATTTTTAAAGAAAATATTTTTTTTTTTTCTAGATTTGGAATGGTTAGAGTTTTAAGTAGTGAAAGGGGGCAAGCCATTCCTGTAATAAAAGAATATAAGCAATTTTTAAAAAAAAAATATGAAATTTATCACAGGCTAGCAATTGCTTATCATATCTAAACTGGTGGTCAGCCTGGGTTAGGAATATGGAGATAAAGTGGATTTTAGAAAAAATTATCACTTAAAATAGGAATGAATAGGCTGTTAATTTAAATGATGTATTATGGGACAATAGAACTGCTTTTAAGACTCCTATTGGTACGACTCCCTATAAATTAATTTTTTAAAAACTTGCCACCTTCTTATAGAATTAGATCATAAAGCATTCTGGGCTATTAAAGTATGAAAGAGAAAATATTAATGAAGTTAAATGAATTAAAATAAATTAGAAATGAGGATTATTGACAATGCAAAAATTTATAAGGATAAAATTAAAAAAAAAAAAAAAACCACTCAATCATAAGCTTCTTAAGAATGAATTCACCCCTCGGCAGGATGTTTTACATTTTAATTCCAGATTTAATTATTTTTTTTTTTTGTATAAGAAAATTAAAATCTAAGTGGTCATGAGAATATTTTCTTATGGAACTCTGAAAATTCAAGATAAGAAAATCTTGCATGTTTTTAAAGTTAACGGTCATATAATGAAACTTTATTTGGGTGGAGACTTTGATTGTTTGAGAAATATAACCAAATTGGTTCATCTTAAAATAAAATAATTTTAATAATCTGGCTGAAAATTATAAACTTACTTCTTATAAGAGGGAACCAACTTGTGTTAATAGTCATTTTGAATGTGATGTGAGAATGGTGCCTTAAGCAATAGTTATCATGTATGTATCATTGTTGACCTCATTTTTGTATGAGGTCACTAATGCCCTTTCAAACTCCAGATCAATCCTAGATCCTAGGATCCACTCTAGACTTTAAGATTCTTTCCTAGAGCCAGACCTTAGGGCCTACTCTAGAGCTTAAGATTCTTTTCTAGACCCAAGACCTTACGGCCTACTCTAGAGCTTAGGATTCTTCCATATCCCAAATTCTAGAGCCCCTCTAGATCCTATATCTTAGAATCCCTCTAGATCCTAGGACCAATCCATACTCAAATCAATCCCTACCTTTGATCAACTCCAACCTCAAATTAATCCCTACACTTGATCAATTCAAATCTTAAACTTTATTCAATTCAAATCCAAATTAATTCAAGCTTCAAACACATCCAAACTTTGACCCAATCAACTTGAGAATCCAAACTTCAATCTAGGCTTTGATCCTACCTTTGATCTAGCTTTGACCCTATCCATTCATTAACAATCACCACATGATTGTAAATGATTTGGATACTTCAATATTAATCATTCAAACTTAAAATCCATTCCAAATCCAGAAATTCAGACTCAAATCCAAAGTCTTAAGGCCCTGTCCTAAAGACCTTTTTCAAGGATTTTTCAAACATTTCAAAACCCAGTCAAGTGACCTCTGATTCAGGGTCTATCACTTACAAAATGATAAGACATGTCTCTAGAGGTTACCCTTCAATTTTGAGCCCATTTTGAGATCTCTAACCCTAGATTCTAAATCAAAATCCAAAGGCTGTAAAACCTTCAAATATTTACAGCCTATGCCATTGGACCTAACACCTTGAAGATTTTGGTCTTGGAGCCCCCATCAAAGCCTCCAATCACTTCCAGACCTTTGATTGTAACCCATTGAGCAGTAAACTGCATTTTTCAGACCCATTTTTGACCCTAGTTGACCAATGGGTCAAAATTGACCAAAATAACATGAACAAAAAGAGGGTCTTTCATCACTTTTCTCATATTTCGCCGGGACTTGTCAAATGAAAGTGGAGATTGAACGCTAGAAGGCGCAGATAGGAACTGCGAGCACGGAGCAGAAGGCGAGCGAGCTGTGTTCACTTAAAGCTTCACTTCAGGTTTTGTTTTTGTAGTGGGAAATGCTACAAGGAAAGATATTTGAAGACGTAGCGCAGTCTGTAATGATAGCGGGATGGGGACGGAAAGGGTTCCCCCTCTCCTGTAATAGCGAACCAGTCAATTTGGAATTTGAGAGTCAACCTTCGCCCCCAAAACCCATCTTTCTTGCTCATCTCTAGAGAAACCTCCAACTCCTGCTGATCCCCCAGATTGCCTTTAGCATTGCCATCAGTGTGTTTAGTTTTCGTTTGCAGGAGAATTTCTTATCATTTCTTTACTGCTACGCACCTTATGTATCCAAAGCCTGCTCCTCTGCATAATCCCAATTTCTTCTGGATGAGTAGTATGCCCTTCAATGCATTCTTTCTTTCTGTATATATGTGCAAAAAATGCAAGGATCTAGCGCCTTTCAGCACTTGTTTTTTTCTAGTTGTGAGGTGTTTGGTAATCGAATTCTAGTAAAAATGAATTGAGTGGGAAGTCTGTGTCTTTTTCGATAGGCTTTGTTTTAAGCCATACAAGCTTCTCTTCTACTCTATGTTCCAAGGTTGCCTGGAGGGAAAAGACAATATGTTTGCAGGAAGGACTTTGGACTTGGAAATAAGTCACTTATTTTCCCTTGATGCACTTTCAATTCCAGTTCTAATTCTTTATTTGTACATTGTACGATTACATAGAGAAAAAGAAAATGTTGACGAACCTTGGAGTTCACTATTCTAGAGTGGAAGAGTGGAGGTCTAAGGACCACGGATGTGATGTGTGTACCCAATATATGAATACATCTTATGAATGCCCACCCAAAAGGAGCTCTAATGCCACTCGCTTGAAAGCTAGACTCTGCCTTACAAGTTCGTTATCCTACAATTCTCTTATTCTCTTCCACCATCATGTTGTAGGCGCTTTGAGATGAAAAATGACCAGAACGCCATTTCTTTCATTTCCTTTTTTAGGACCTAATTCCCTGACTGCGACAGGTGCGAAGCAATTGAATTAGAGTGGCTCTTCCTGCGGTTGGATGCTTTCAAACTGGACAATCGGTGCTTTGTCCAGGATGTACTGTTAGGTTTCCTTTTTCACCCTCTTATGTAGCACTAGCCAGATACTTTCCCAGGTTTTTCAGAATTTGAATAGAAAATGAATAGAAAAGATATTGCTCATGGACCTTCTAATATTAGAATTAGAATAGTTTCTCTTTTTGGGAACATTAGCAGAGAAGTCAATCTTTTTTCTTTTCCAAAGTCGTTCCCTGTTGGCCTGACCATGTTGAAAAAGCCTTTCAACACTCCAAAAAACCTTCTCTTTTTCAAAATGAGCTTCTGCAAAAAGAACAAAGTCATCAGCAAAAAAATCTATTAGAAAGAACCGGGTCACTCCGACTTGAAAAGGTTTCCAATTCAAAAACTTTGAATAGAGTAAAGAAAAAAGAAGAGAGAGGCGCTAGCTCGACTTCATTCCATATCAAGGAGAGCAGTAACACAGTTCATAATGAGGTGAAGCCAAGAATCGAGTATTACCAACTTCATACAAACTCGACTCATAAAATCCCAATCAAGAAGATCATAAGCTTTTTCTAAAGAAACTTTCATCTTATCTATCTATTTCTCTTTCTTTTTTTCTTTTTCCTTCACTGATGCTGGATGAACTTTTTCACCGATTGCATAAGAAACATAAGAAATATGATTCGACACTAAGGAAGAAACTATTCAACCCATAGGTAGGGTAGAAGGGGAAGATGCATCAGATCAATTATACAGGAAATATGAAAGATGAGGAAGCAGTTCAGATATATGTTGTTTATTTATTTTTAAAATCTATAATTATTATATTTTTGGACATATGTACTTATTTGTTTGTTTGGACATATGCACTTGTTTATTATTAGATATATGTGATCATATTATTCTTTTTTATTGTTTTATATTCTATGTTCAATAATTTAGTGATGTTTTTGATATGTGGAGGATGTTTGAATGTATATATGTATTGGATCTTTGTAGGCAGTTTTGTAAAAAAATCAATTTCCAATATTTGCCTAGAAGACATTTTATTTTTGTTATGCTACAAGTTTCCATGGAATATCTGCTAGAAATTTGTCGACAACACAATACAATGAAATTAAGTGATGTTTTGGTGTATGTTTTAAGCCGGAAATACTCATTCTTTCGCAGGTAATTATCCATCTTTAATAGTCTATTGGAATGCGACGAATGGATTATCCACCAATTTTGCTAGCATACGTTTCTACAAAAATACCGGCGAACAAAACACTGGAATCGTTAAAGAAAGATATCTTTTTTACATTCACTTTTTTTAATGGAATTTTGCCAGAAATCTTGTCGAAAACATTTCCGGCGATAAACGTTCCATCGGTATACACTTTCTGACACTCGAATTACCTTCAGATGATTTTTCCACTGGAAATTTAATGGAAACAAAGATTTCTACCAGAATTTATATTGTTACAGCAGTTTATGCCAATTTTATTAAGGTTCTTAAAGAATTCTCAAAATTTTATTGAACCTTTATTTCACTTATTGGAGAAGGGTGTTCCCTTTTTATTTAATTCTACAGGTCTTGAAGCTTTTAATACTTTTAAAATAACATTTGAATTAACTCCAAAATATTATGGTCATTGCCTTTATTAGTGATATTGATGCCAGTAATATTTTATGGAAGTTGGGTCTGGAATAAAAGTGTGATAAGAAATTCTATGTCATATTTTATGCACAAAACTTTAAATTATATGCAATATAATTACACAACTATTGAAAAAGAATGCTATCCTTTTTTTTCTTTTGATAAAATATATGTCATATTTGATAGCACCAAAAGTAATTATTTATACTGTGTTTTCTGTTATTAATTAATTGATGAATAAAGAAATACACTAAACCTAGATGGTTAGTGGAATCTTTGTTTCAAGAGTTTAATGTAGAAATTTTGATAGAAATGGACTAAAAATTATAAATTGTTGATCATCCTTTCTAAGACTCTCTATTGAAAAGCATGCATCAACTAAGTTTGAGATTAATGAATCTTCCCTGATGAAGTAATTATGTTGTATATGCATTGAACAAACTAACTTTGGTATGTTGACATTGACAAGTTTAACATTAGTGGGTGTACTTCATACAATTTATTGGTAATTTAAAAGAGGAAGTTTTAATGATACCAGTATTATATTTTTTGGATAACCTTATTTATTTAAAGCTTGTCATGATTAAATTATTAGAATATGTGTCCTCAGGAAGATATAGATGAATCATTAGGAATGCCATGATTCTCATTATCGAAAATAATTTTGATATTTTTAGAAATCCTTCTAAATATCATTCAATTTAGATTTTTTTCCTACTATATTTAAGAATGTAAATGAATATGTTAGTAAATACGATCATGTCAAATAGTAGGAAATATTAAAAAGAAATGAAATGCATTTTAACTATAGTTTGGAAATTGAGAATATTTCATATTTGGGGATAAGATTTTATGGGACCTTCTATGCAATCCATAGAAGCCAATATATTTTTTGCTATGGATTATATGTAAAAATGATTGAAACTGTGACAACCTCTAAAACTAATGCTCAAGTCTCACATTAAATTTTTAAAGAAAATATTTTTTTTTTTTCTAGATTGGAATGGTTTAGAGTTTTGAGTAGTGAAAGGGGGCAAGCATTCCTGTAAATAAAGATATAAGCAATTTTTTAAAAAAAAAAAATGAAATTTATCACAGGCTAGCAATTGCTTATCATATCTAACTGGTGGTCAGCCTGGTTAGGAATATGGAGAATAAGTGGATTTTAGAAAAAATTTCACTTTAAAATAGGAATGAATAGGCTGTTAATTTAAATGATGTATTATGGGAAAAAGAACTGCTTTAAGACTCCTATTGGTACGACTCCCATAATTATTTTTTAAAACTTGCACCTTCTTATAGAATTAGATCATAAAGCATTCTGGGCTTATTGTATGAAGAGAATAAATTATGAAGTTAAATGAATTAAATAAATTAGAAATGAGGATTATTGACAATGCAAAAATTTATAAGGAAATAAAAAAAAAAAAAAAAAAAAACCACTCAATCATAGCTTCTTAAGATGAATTCACCCCTCGGTAGGATGTTTTACATTTTAATTCCAGATTTTATTTTTTTTTTTTGTATAAGAAATTAAAAATCTAAGTGGTCATGAGAAATTTTCTAATGGAACTCTGAAAATTCAAGATAAGAAATCTTGCATGTTTTTAAAGTTAACGGTCATATAATGAAACTTATTTGGGTGGAGACTTTGATTGTTTGAGAAATAAACCAAATTGGCATCTAAAAAAAAATAATTTTAATAATCTGGCTGAAAATTATAAACTCTACTTCTTATAAGAGGGAACCAACTTGTGTTAATAGTCATTTTGAATGTGAGTTGGAGAACTTGCCTATGACCAATAGTTATCATGTATGTATCATTGTTGACCTCATTTTTGTATGAGGTCACTAATGCCCTTTCAAAACTCCAGATCAATCCTAGATCCTAGGACCACTCTAGACTTTAAGATTCTTTCCTAGAGCCAGACTAGGGCCTACTCTAGAGCTTAAGATTCTTTTCTAGACCAGACCGTTACGGCCTACTCTAGAGCTAGGATTCTTCCATATCCCAAATTCTAGAGCCCCTCTAGATCCTATATCTTAGAATCCCCTAGATCCTAGGACCAATCCAACTCAAATCAATCCCTACCTTTGATCAACTCCAACCTCAAATTAATCCCTACACTTGATCAATTCAATCTTACTTTATTCAATTCAAATCCAATTAATTCAAGCTTCAAACACATCCAAACTTTGACCCAATCAACTGAGAATCCAAACTTCAATCTAGGCTTTGATCCTACCTTTGATTCTACTTTGACCCTATCCATTCATAACAATCACCACATGATTGTAAACTGATTTGGATACTTCAAATATAATCATTCAAACTTAAAATCCATTCCAAATCCAGAAATTCAGACTCAAATCCAAAGTCTTAAGGCCCTGTCCTAAAGACCTTTTTCAAGGATTTTCAAACATTCAAAACCCAGTCAAGTGACCTCTGAATTAGGGTCTATCACTTACAAAATGATAAGACATGTCTCTAGAGGTTTCCTTCAATTTTGAGCCCATTTTGAGATCTCTAACCCTAAGATTCCTAAATCAAAATCCAAAGGCTGTAAACTTCAAATATTTTACAGCCTATGCCTTGGAGACCTAACACCTTGAAGATTTTGGTCTTGGAGCCCATCAAAGCCTCCAATCACTTCCAGACCTTTGATTGTAACCCATTGAGCAGTAAACTGCATTTTTCAGGCCCATTTTTGACCCTAGTTGACCAATGGGTCAAAATTGACCAAAAATAACATGAACCAAAAAAGAGGTCTTTCATCACTTTTCTCATATTTCGCCGGGACTTGTCAATGAAAGTGGAGATTTAACGCTAGAAGGTGCAGATAGGAACTGAGAGCACGGAGAGAAGGTGAGTGAGCTGTGTTCAACTTAAAGCTTCACTTCAGGTTTTGTTTTTTGTAGTGGGAAATGCAACAAGGAAAGATATTTGAAGACGTGCGCAGTCTGTAATGATAGCGGGAATGGGGACGGAAAGGTTCCCCCTCTCCTGTAATAGCGAACCAGTCATTTTGGAATTTGAGAGTCAAACCTTCGCCCCCAAAACCCATCTTTCTTGCTCATCTCTAGAGAAACCTCCAACTCCTGCCTGATCCCCAGATTGCCTTTAGCATTGCCATCAGTTGTGTTTAGTTTTCATTTGCAGGAGAATTTCTTATCATTTCTTTACTGCTACGCACCTTATGTATCCAAAGCCTGCTCCTCTGCATAATCCCAATTTTCTTCTGATGAGTAGTATGCCCTTCAATGCATTCTTCTTTCTGTATATATGTGCGAAAAATGCAAGATCTAGCGCCTTTCACACTTGTTTTTTTCTAGTTGTGAGGTGTTGGTAATTGAATTCTAGTAAAAATGAATTGAGTGGGAAGTCTGTGTCTTTTTCGATAGGCTTTGTTTTAAGCCATGCAAGCTCTCTTCTACTCTATGTTCCAAGGTTGCCTAGAGCGAAAAGACAATATGTTTGCAGGAAAGGACTTTGGACTTGGAAATAGTCACTTATTTTCCCTTGATGCATTTCAATTCCAGTTCTAATTCTTTATTTGTACATTGTATGATTACATAGAGAAAAAGAAAATGTTGACGAACCTTGGAGTCACTATTCTAGAGTGGAAGAGTGGAGGTCTAAGGACCACGGATGTGATGTTGTGTACCCAATATATGAATACATCTATGAATGCCCACCCAAAAGGAGCTCTAATGCCACTCGCTTGAAAGCTAGACTCTGCCTTACTCCTCATGTTGTAGGCGCTTTGAGATGAAAAAATGACCAGAATGCCATTTCTTTCATTTCCCATTTTAGGACCTAATTCCCTGACTGCGACAGGTGCGAAGCAATTTAATTAGAGTGAGCTCTTCCTGCGGTTGGATGCTTTCAAACTGGACAATCGGTGCTTTGTCCAGGATGTACTGTTAGGTTTCCTTTTCACCCTCTTATGTAGCACTAGCCAGATACTTTCCTGGTTTTTCAGAATTGAATAGAAAATGAATAGAAAAAGATATTGCTCATGGACCTTCTAATATTAGAATTAGAAAGTTTCTCTTTTGGGAACATTAGCAGAGAAGTCAATCTTTTTTCTTTTCCCCCTATGGGATTTCAAATGCCCATTCAACTCAAATCAACTCCAATTCATTGAACCACTTTCAAACAAGTTTCAAACATCAAACCCAACTTGTTGAGCTCAAACCAGGTCTGACCTTTGGGCTCACTTGGGTTAGCCATTTTAGCTTACCCGTGTGACCAAAGAGAGGTCTCCTTTGAGCCAATCTTTTAACCTTAATCAAATTGAATCCAAATTTAAGTGTCATTGGGTTCCATTGACCCAATGCACCTTCCTTGACCAGCCCAACCCTTGGGCTCACTTGGGTCAAGAGTTAGGCTAACCCAAAGTGCCCAAGATCACTTGGGATTGAGCCAATTCTTAACCTAAGCCAAATTGAACTTTGATCAACACCTCCATAGGTGGCCCTAGGTCCAACACACCTCCAGCCAGCCCATGCTCTGGGCTAACCTGGGTCAAGTTTTAGGCTAACAACAAGTAGCCAAAAACAACTGGACCTGAGCCATCTTCCAACTCAAATCAAATTGGATCCAATTTCCACTTGCATTGGGTGCACCAGACCCAGACCTATCTCCCATACCAACCCAGGGTCTGACCTGACCTGGATCGAGCTCAATTGACTCGAAACGGAGCAGGTTGGGTTCAACCCAGCCACCAACTCAATCCAGACATCTCAGGCCAAATTGACTCCACCTCCGACTCCAGCGTGTCCCCACCGGCCTCCCCAGTCAACCCGACCCAAACATGGCCGGCGGCGGTCGGAACCAAAGGAGAACGAGTTCCGGTGGTCCCCCTCAGATAACCCCTGACTCAAAGCTGCTGCCCATCGGTTTGATCCCTACGACCTCCCTAAGACGTCGCCTTCTTCCACCTGGCATCAATTCGAACCCCCTCCAGCTCAATCTCGGCCGTCCCAAGCCCGCGATAGTGGCCGAATAGTGCTGCGAGCTCCCAAGAGTG